>NC_081536.1:26677687-26892687 GCF_030273125.1 Centropristis striata | reverse complement strand
ACACATATATACACATACCACACAAGTTAGAAAGACCAACATCACATGAATGCAAGTCTGTAAAAATGTGTTTTGAGAAGTGATTTAAAATACTTCAATGATTCAGCGAGCCTTGGGTCCTCAGGCAGGGTGTTCCAGAGTCGAGGGGCCCTGATGACAAAAGCCCCATCACCTTTAGTTTAGAGCCTGGACTTTGGAACAGCCAGAAGGGACCCGGGGCCCGAGGACCTAAGGCTGGGGGCTGGCTCATAAGGTGTCAATATCTCTAAAATGTAACTTGGAGCCAGCCCCTGACGTACTTTAAAAGTGATCAGTAAAATCTTAAATCAATTCTAAAACAAACAGGGAGCCAGTGAAGAGAAGCTAGAATCGGAGTAATGAATATACCTATAGTGTATTAAATGTATAAAATGTAAAGAATATATGAAATATCCTGATTTTGAAGCTTTGCTATCTTTTATATTTTTGTTTTGTTTTTCTTTTCTTTTTTCTTCACTATTCCCATTGTTAACTCTTTAAGTTTGTCTTAATTGAAGTTGTACGTACCAAGGTTATAATAGTTTTTGATTTTTCATTAGTTTTAGTTTTAATTTCGTTGTGATTTTTTGTCTTCAAATTCAGTTAGTTTTAATGAGTTTTTAGAGTGAGTTTGCTAGTTTTAAATAGTTTTTATTTTTTGGAAAATGCTTAGTTTTAGTTCAGTTTTTATTAGTTTTAGTTTTTTGTAATGGGGTGTTTGTTGGGTACGAGATTCAATAAGGTCACAATAAATGTTTCCTTTATTTCCTTTGTCTGATCCATCTCAGCCCCAATAGGGTTATTAAGTCATAAAACCAGATAGATTAAATAGATTTCATATCAACCAACAAGGTTTACGTATGAAAAAAGTTGACGAAGACGAAAACTAAGGACATTTTCAATATCATTTTAGTTAGTTTTAGTTAGTTTTGTAACCACAAAATACAGTTTCAGTTAGTTATCGTTTTGTTAAAAACTCTCTTTTTGTATTTTTATTTCAGTTGATGAAAATGTTTTTTCAATTCTAGTTTTCGTTATTTTGTTAACCTTAAAACATTACATACCAATAACGAAAACTAGAATAAGACCAATGTCAGCTGGGATCAAGATTCTTGTCAAGTCTTCCTGATGTGAGAAGTGAGGGCTACTGGTCTGTAGTAATATGAAATAAAATATGATAAATATTATAATAATTATAATTATAATATTAATATTTTAACAATCAAAAACTTGTTTCCCTGGCAACACGTGCCAGTTTAAGTAATAACCAAAACAATAATTACAATTATCATTAAATAAGACAGCAATGGGGTTCCCTGGTTTGACTCTGGCTTGCAGCTCTTCTGTGTGGAGTTTGCATGTTCTCAGCATGGTTTGTCTCCAGGTACTCCAGCTTCCTTACTTTACTCTAAATTGCTCATAGGTATGACTGAGAGTGTGAAAGGTTGTCTGTCTCTATGTGTCAGCCCTGCAATAGTCTGGAGACCTGTCCAGGGTGTACCCACCCTCTCACCCAATGTCAGCTGGGATCAGCTCCAGCCCCCCACGACCAGAGTTCAGAAAAGTGGTTAAGGATAATGGGTGGATGGATTTTAACATTCATATTATCAACAGTGCCAACTCTAAGGATATGGAACTTATGCAACAAGTCCTAAATGCACCACAGTGAAACTTAAGTCTTAAATGGCAACATTCTTCGATTTGGTTTGTCTCAATAGTGTTATAAATTAAAAATGTTTGTAACTCATGTCCCTGCCACTGATCATCTCTGTGTCCTATTCTTAGCTAGGATTACAAATGTGTTTCATTGAGAACCGTTTTTTAGAAGCCACAGCATAAAATCACTTCTCTTTTGATCCAAAGAAAAGCTGCTCACTAGATGAAATGGTTATTTCTTTCAGTAAAAAACTGGCTAGCAGATTGGATACAGTTGTCCCACTCAAGGTTAAAAAGAAGTTCCCCCAAATAACATCTGCATGGATAGACAATACTATCAATGAGCACAGCAGATCTTGTAGAGCAGCAGATAGATAGTCACCTATAATACTTCTGTGCGCATTGTCAGACTTACTTTATTACAGAAAAGAAAAATAACCTCATAATACTGTTTCCTACTTTTGACAACGGTTCAACCCTATGCCTGCCCCTTCCCCTCTGAGGCAAGCCTCTGGCCCTCAATACAATCACAAACATCCAAGCTGGCATTGCTAAAAACATTTCGGTGTCTCACCGGTAGAGGTAGTCCTTGCCAAGCAGCAGGCCCGGGTTCCAGTCTGGCTCGGAGTCCTTTCTGCCTGTCTTCTCCTCTGTCTCCCCCTATAACCCTGTATCTCTGCCACTATCAACAAGGCCAAAAATGGCCAAAACCAATAATACCTAATTATTACTTTAAAACAATATTCCAGAGCTAATCATAGCACAAAGACTGCTCTTACAAAGTTAGCGATATGAGCTTAACTCTGATGCTGGTAAGTTTTTTTGGTTCTGGTTCTTTTAGAGCATTTTCACACCTGAAAGGCCAAACCAAGGTCCGAACCAAGGTCCGAACCAAGGTCCGTGTTCTGTAACATTGTATACATTTGGTCCTGTTGGTTTTGGTTTCACAATGCAAAAGGAATAACGACTTTACAAGACAATTCTACTGGACACATCATATCCCTGTGTACTTCCGCGGCTCATTTTGTTTTGGTTACGCTGCGTTGTTAGGCCGGCCGGCATCTGACGTCAGTGTTACTTCCTTAACGTGTTTACACAAAATGAATCCAGCGAGCCACCTTTTACCTGTGGTAATACTTTTGCTGGTCTTTTGCTGCCAGCAGCACCAGCTTAATGAGCAATACGTGTAGTACTTGGTATTCACAAGATGAGCCTCCTCATCATGCGAAAACTGTACCGCCGTCGACAGGAGAGGAGGAGAAAACTGACAGTTATGGCAAAGTATTTTCCTGTACCGTAATTTGAGAGCAGAAGAAGAAAAGAACTTCCTGTCATTGATACTAAGGTCCGAACTATAAAAAAAGTTGTTTTCACACTGCAAAAGGTTCGGACCTTGGTTCGTTTGGTCCGGACCGAGACCACCTCTTTTGGTCGGACCAAACTTTGGTCCTTTGGTGCGGACCATGGTCCATGGCACCTTTCACACCTGTAATTTGTTTGTAATTTAGGTTCGGAAAAGTCCTAAAGTCCGGACCAAACGAGATAGGTGTGAAAGCACCCTTAGATTTAAGTCTTCCTAAAAAAGTCCATTGAGAGGCAACAAGTGATCCAGAACTCTGCTGCTAAACTAGATCGCATCAGTCCAATGTTAGTTACAAAGTACTGTCTGTCTCCCGTAGAATTTACATTAAAGTTCTACTTTTTTGAGTAGCTTTTAAAATCTTTTAACTCAGCCTTTTACTAGCACTACCTCTCACAATGTACATGCATCACATGGAATCTCACATACCATTTTTCAAAATACTTTTTATGTCTTCAAATTGCCTTCCATTTAGCCAATCTTTCAAATAATTTGCATGTGTGTTTTTTATGTTTTGTATGAAGGATGCTACTACACAAATAAAGTTTATCATTCAGACACATTTCCTACATTATGTGCAGTAATTTGTGCTTTTTATGCACCAATATCAAAAGCTGCTGCTTCTCTCAACAAAAAAGTAAAAAGTAAATTATTATAGAATTAACAAGGATTGAATCGACAGATCATAGACATGGGCAAAATGTTTGGCCTGTCAAATAAACCCAATTATACTAACTTTTATATTTTGATTAAGCAAGCTCCCCCTGATAAACAGTAGCAATTTTGAGCTAATGGACCTATTCTATTATTACAGGTGTTAGCTCCGTTATTTTATTAAGATACAGTATAACTGCATGGGATGCAGAATCTTAATCTGTAATCTAAAGAACTGTGAGATCTGTAATCTTAATCTTAATCTTATATCTTAATCTGTAATCTAAAGAACTGTGAGATAAAGACCACAGTATGTCAGGTTGGTGAACTGTGTAACAGGGTAGACCTGTATCAGTACTAGATTTGGTGCATTTTGTGTGACACTGGTGGTGGATTTTGTGGTGCATGTGTGGGTGTGGCTTCACAGAGTGAGTAAGTGTGTGTGTGCAGTAGTAACCTGAAACAGGTGTGCTGGGCATGGCTTCAGCCAGCTTAACTACCCCCCCACACACACTCTCCTTCAGTCTCCCTCTGCTCTTCTCTGTGACAGTTGTGTGACGTGGGCTGGAGTAGTTTAAGGACGGCGGATCAGACTGGAAGCAACTGCAATGACTGAGCAGCAGCAGTGCCTTGCAGCCACACAGTGGAGTGCAGCAGTCCTTAGCAGCACAGCATGAGGCGTCAGCAGCAGTACACCAGCCGGATCCAGCCTGTCAGTCTGGTGACAGTGAAGCCAGGCCACTCACCAGGCCACACAGAACCCACACCTTCAGCTATCCCCCTCTCGTCTTTTTAAATTAATTCCCTTGGACTCAATTAACTTTTAGATATTTATGAATAGAAATAATAAAGGACTCATTTAAACCATACTTCTGTCTTGTTGTTTTCTTGCCCACTATCCACTGGCTGGTCAATCACTCGAATTAAAAGAACACTTTACAACTGTGTTTCTGGGACATTAATGAGCAGCACAGGGGCTCCACAAGGCACTGTTCTGGCTCCATTCCTGTTCACACTGTACACAGGTGACTTCAAATACAACTCTGAGTTCTGCCACATCCAGAAGTACTCGGACGACACTGCTATTGTGGCTTGTATCAGGAATGGACAGGAATCTGAATATAGGGATCTGATAAAAGCCTTCAGTGACTGGAGTCACAAGAACTATCTCTTACTGAACACCTCAAAGACTAAGGAAATGATCAGAGATTTCTGCAGGTTCAAGCCCCCCTTCAGCCAGTGAATACCTGTGGGGTGGACATGGAGGTGGTGCCAAGTTCTAAGTATCGAGGTGTATACCTGGATAATAAGTTGGACTGGTCCCTAAACACAGACGCTCTCTACAAAAAGGGGCGGAGCCGCCTCTTTTTCTTCCTTGAAGCTCAGATCTTTAGACATCAGTAGTAAGATGCTGCAGATGTTTCATCAGTCTGTAGTGGTAGTGTGTTGTTTTATGCTGCAGTCTGCTGGGGAGGCAGCATCACACACAGAGATGAAGGCGGTTGGACAGACTGGTCTAAAGAGCTGGTTCTGTGGTTGGAGCCAGGTTGGACACACTGGAGGAGGTGGTGGAGAGATGACCTGTCAACATGTTCGAAGCCGTCCTGAAATACCCAGATCATCTGCTACACAAAACCTTTATGGACCAAAAAAAACAGCAGTGGGCGGCTCCTCTCTCTCTCTGTTGCAGGACGGAGAGATACAAAAGATCCTTTGCTCCTACAGCCATCAGGCTGTCTCATTCTTCAAGAGATTCTACCAGACTAACTGAATTTCCCCTCTGAGATAAATAAAGTAATTTTTATTTGATTTGATTTGAATCAAAACCAGACCGCTGCAATAAAAACTGTACCTTAACAAATAGAGCGTATGCATGACCCACCATAACAATTGTTGTTGTCATATGGTTATACCAAAACAGAAGTGAGTGACATCCAAGGTGAGCGAGTTATCATGGATACTATTGAACTCGAAAGACCGCTTCAGCTGTCGTTCACCTCACCAGCAACCTTCATTTCATTTCTGGCTCGTCACTCCATCAATGGACAGTATTCCCCCACCCAAGATGTCACTTGCTTGTGCTTTGGTTTGACCACGTCTGGATGTCAATGTGTCCTGATAGCTTACCTGGCAATCATTCATCCATTCATACACTGGTGGCTGAGGCTACCCTACGCCACCTGACTGTGGCTCAGTTGCAAGAGCGGTCGCCCACTGATCTGAAGGTCGGTGATTCGATCCCTGACCATGGCAGCCTACATGTCAAAGTATCCTTGGGTAAGCTACTGAACCCCAAGTTGCTCCAGATGCTGCATTCATCAGTGTGTGTGAATGAATTCCCAATGGTGGCTGGTGGCACCGTTGTAGGATAGCCTCTGCCACCTGTATGAATGTGTGTGTCAATGGGTGAATGAGCGCAGTCTGTAGTGTAAAGTGTTTCCCAACCTTTTTTGAGCCACGGTACATATCTTATGTTAGAAAAATTCCAAGGCATACCACCAAACAAAAATGTAAAAAACACCCTAAATATGTTTAGAACTGCAAATGCACTGTCATCTGTCACAATTCCAACCCTCCTCCTTTATCTGGCCTCGGACCGGCAAAAGTGACCCAAAACAGACACTCTGACTGTAAGCCAGCCGGCAGCTACTTGCAATTAATTTGCAGAGTGGACGCTGAACGGTAAACATCTCTGCTCTGACTGCAGCTGGGAGAGGCTGCTGCGGGAGGGCTGTGCCGCTTGTGAGTGCTTTGGGATGGGTTGGAGCTCAAGGCAGCACCTGTGGCTCAATAAGAAGAGTAACGACTCTCCAAAAGTCTCCAATACCACCAGAAAAATTCGCTAGATTTGTTGCTAGTCGCTTTTTTGAAAAAGAGTTGCTGGGGGTTCTGTTCTGTTAATTGTTCTGCCTCTCACTACACGCTGCTCACTAAGAGTACCAATCAGGTGAAATTGGATAATCTTGCACAGCACACCTGATGACTTCTCACGGCACACTTGTGTACCGCGGAACAGTGGTTGGGAATCACTGCTGTAGTGTAAAGCGATTTCGATAAAAGCGCCATGTAAGTGCAGTCCATTTACCATTTACCATTTACGCCACCATCAGAACTATTCACACAGCTGATGACACAGCATCTGAAGCAATTTGGGGTTCAGTATCTTGCCCAAGGAAACTTCAACACGTAGACTGACGTGGTCAGGGACCGGCCTTCCAGTCATTGGGCAAGGTCTGCTCTATAATCTGAGCCACAGTGGTGTAGGTTCAATTCCAACCCCAGCTCATGAGAAACAATTGAAGATTACAGCCTGCACCCTCTTCTTACCCCATAGTTAAATGTAACTAAAGGGGAACTAACAGTGGCTTTACATTATGGTTATCCTATAGCTAAATACACGGTCACCCATAAAGTTAAAATAAAATATTTTTTACCTCTTTCCATGAAATTATTGTGACAGTGTGATTTATTCTTGACAGATAAAGTGTATATCTTCTCAAAACTTAAATAATCAATCTCTTTCAGACACATCACAATGAAAATGAAAATAAAATTAATAGATGATTGTGTCTGAAAACAAAATTATTCCAACTTTATAGGAGACCATGTATAACAGGGAGGAACACCTATAATAATAGAATAGGTACCCAGTAGTTAAAAAAATAAATACGGTGTTCTTTTTTACCCAGTATTCCCAAAATGTCACATCCTGTTCCCAGTACCTACAGTTGAAACCAGAAGTTTACATACACTATATAAAAAGACACATATGCTTTTTTTCTCACTGTCTGACATGAAATCAGACAATCACTTTTCCTGTTTTAGGTCCGTTAGGATTACCAAAATTATTTCTATTTGCTAAATTCCAGAATAATGAGAGACGGATTTTTTTAGACATTTTTTTATTACTTTCTTCAAAGTCAGAAGTTTACATACACTAACATTATTATGCCTTGAAACAATTTGGGAAAGCCCAGATGATGCTGTCATGTCTTTGGAAGCTTCTGATAGGTTTATTGACAACATTAGAGTTAATTGGAGACACACCTGTGGATGTATTTTATGGCACACCTGAAACACACTGCTTCTTTGTGTGACATCATGGGAAAGTCAAAAGAAATCAACCAAAATATCAGGAAGAGAATTGTGGATTTGCACAAGTCTGGTTCATCCTTGTGTGCAATTTCCAGATGCCTGAAGGTACCACATTCATCTGTTCAAATAATTATACCCAAGTATAAACACCATGGGAATGTCCAGCCATCATACTGCTGCAGGAAGGAGACGGGTTCTGTGTCCCAGAGATGAACCTGCTTTGGTCCAAAATGTGCATATCAACCCAAGAACAAAAGCAAAAGACCTTGTGAAGATGCTGGCTGAAGCTGGTAAGAGTGTGTCATTATCCAGAGTGAAACGAGTCCTGTACCAACATGGACTGAAAGGCCACTCTGCCAGGAAGAAGCCATTACTCCAAAAGAAACATAAAAAAGACAGATTACAGTTTTGTCAGACCAAAAATTAAGGTCTTTGTCCCTGTGTGCATTTGCAAACTGTAATCTGTCATTTTTCTTTTTCTTTTGGAGTAATGGCTTCTTCCTGGCAGAGTGGCCTTTCAGCCCATGTTGGTACAGTACTCGTTTCACTCTGGATAATGACACACTCTTACCAGCTCCAGCCAGCATCTTCACAAGGTCTTTTGCTTTTGTTCTTGGGTTGATATGCACATTTTGGACCAAAGCACGTTCATCTCTGGGACACAGAACCCGTCTCCTTCCTGCAGCAGTATGATGGCTGGACATTCCCATGGTGTTTATACTTGGGTAAAATTAATTGAACAGATGAATGTGGCACCTTCAGGCATCTGGAAATTGCACCCAAGGATGAACCAGACTTGTGCAAGTCCACAATTCTCTTCCTGGTATCTTGATTGATTTCTTTTGACTTTCCCATGATGTCACACAAAGAAGCAGTGTCTTTCAGGTGTGCCATAAAATACATCCACAGGTGTGTCTCGAATTAACTCTAATGTTGTCAATAAACCTATCAGAAGCTTCCAAAGATATGACAGCATCATCTGGGCTTTCCCAAATTGTTTCAAGGCATAATAATGTTAGTGTATGTAAACTTCTGACTTTGAAGAAAGTAATAAAAAATTGTCTAAAAAAATCCTCCTCTCATTATTTTGGCATTTAGCAAATAGAAATAATTTTGGTAATCCTAACGGACCTAAAACAGGAAAAGTGATTGTCTGATTTCATGTCAGACAGTGAGAAAAAAAGCATATGTGTCTTTTTATATAGTGTATGTAAACTTCTGGTTTCAACTGTACATTTATGTATTGATACATGTTGTGCTAGTATAGCATTAGTACAATAGATTACACCATAATTGTAAATATATCAAGTTATTACATAATACATTTCAGGGTCTAATCTAAACCATCTAATCTAAACCATCCGCTCCCCTGTGATGACTCTAAACACAGCATGATTAGCAGTAACTGTTCTTTCTTATTGCTTTTTTGTGAAACTTTTTACTGCAAATCAAGCTCTGTTGTTACATGAAGGTCCCTTCTGCTCTGATCTTTGATTTGAGATGGTGTTGTAGTGAACAATAATTTTTCTCACACTATAATCACCTTGCTATTAGTACTGTGATCACAGCGCACTTCATAAAATAAATGGTTCTCCTTTATTCAAATGTATCTGCAGTTGGTTGGGCTTGATAAAACATGACAGTACATTGAATCTGCCATGTTTTACAGATCAGTCCTAAAGCAATTTTTGATGGAGTATTCCTGGACTTACCAGACTCTTCAAACAGTATAAGAAACCATTAGAGAAGGAAGTTCTAGCTGGACAGGTAAAGAAAGTCTCAGTATCCATCAGAAGAGTCATCAATATAAATAGTGACTTAAAGCTTTAATACACAGATGACAATATGAATTACATGATATTCTCTACAGTATTCTGAAAGAGTATCAAACAGACAACATGCAGCTCTAACAAACATTTTACAACATAAACTGACAGGTGAAAGGTTTGAAGTTACTGTGTGAAACCTGGTCACAGTACAGTCCTCACAGCAGCTGCTGATGCTTTAGTGACTCAACAGTTTTTCCACTACATGAGCAAGTTAGTTATAGTTAAGTTAATGTAGATTATTGATAATCTACATCTAGCGACAGTTATGTTGACATGATGCAAGATAAAGTCTGTTCTGATTTTGAGGCCCTTGTCTTGAAGGGGTTTTTATGTCAAAATTCAGATTTAAGTTCAGTTTTATGGGTCTTCCTAAAAAGTCCATTGAGAGGCAACAAGTGATCCAGAACTCTGCTGCTAAACTAGATCGCATCAATCCAATCTTAGTTACAAAGTACTGTCTGTCTCTCGTAGAATTTACATTAAAGTTCTACTTTTTAAAGTAGCTTTTAAAATCTTTTAACTCAGCCTTTTATGTATTTAAATTACACTCTTAAGCGTCTACCTCTCACAATGTACATGCATCACACGGAATCCCACATACCGTTTTTCCAGACTTTTTACGTCTTCAAATTGCCTTCAATTTAGCCAATATTTCAAATAATTTGCATGTGTGTTTTTTTTGTAAAGCACTTTGAGCTGCATGTTTTGTATAAAGGGTGCTACACAAATTAAGTTTATTATTCAGACACATTTCCTACATTATGTGCACTAATTTGTGCTCTTTATGCACCAATTTCAAAAGCTGCTGCTTCTCTCAAAATACAAGTAAAATGTAAATTATTATAGAACTAATAAGGATTGAATCAACAGATCATAGACATGGGCAAAATGTTTGGCCTGTCAAAAAAAAACCAATTGTGCTAACTTTTATATTTTAATTAAGCAAGCTCCCCCTGATAACCAGCAGCAATTTCAAACAAAATGTAGTCTAATATTTAGTCTAGTCATTGAAGATTCCACACCTAATTCAATTCATTTTACAACACAGGGTTGCACCACCCCATACAGCTGAAGTCCTTTAAAACCAAATGGTTGCTGAACTGGCTCAAACACCTCAACTGAGCAAGCATATCTCCTGTGTGTGTGTGTGTGTGTGTGTGTGTGTGTGTGTTACTTGCAATTCTGAAAACGCACAGTGCTCCAGTTGCTGTAGTGACTCAGCAGCATATCCTACCTCATCTGCAGGAATCAAGAACTAACCTCTCAAACATCATTTAGGGAAAAAGATGCTGTAAAAAAAAAACAACAACAAACAAACATGGAAGCATGTGCTTAGTACTAGTTATGGTAGTATTTTATAAGCAATATATACACATATATTTGTGAAGTTGGCAGACCAAGGAATAAGTGATATTTTTTGCTGTGGGTCTGGATCCAAGTGCACTGATGATGTTTATGAAGCTGTATAAAGTTGCATTTCTAATGTCAAATGCAAACAGCCATTGTTAACGGGACATGAGAGGGTTTGTTGAGTGTTTGAATAATTCTATTGTTTTTAAACTTCCCCCAAAATAAAACTGGGATAAACGCTTTGCTAGTGGATCGACACAAACCAACCTGTGCACTACAGCTGTTGTGAATTTACTAAATGCTCTGAAAAATGATTCCTGCAGCCTAGAGGAGCATATGATTAATATGTATACAACAGGGTAGATTAATACAACCCACTATTTCATCTCAAATATCACGTAGCAAAACTAATTTGTCATAAAGCTGCAACCCTTATTGGATTTGAATGCACTCCAATGGGTGTTGTATGGGCCTTTACATATAACTTTTAAAATTGTTTTAAAACTTTAAACCATCCAGACTTCCTGTGTTCCTGTAACAGTTTTTTTTAAGCTTGTGCCCTGACCTCTGCTATTCCCATGTTCAGTCCATGTCCTTTGGTCACCATTAGTCAGGACAGACTGTGACATTTATAGGGCTGGCCTCATATTGCTGTGGTCGAGCCAAGAAAAAGAATGTCAAACCAATCAATGTCTCATGTTAACTTACAGCTTTTAATGATAACATTTGGTCTACAGGAACAGGACGGTTTGCAAAATAACATTTTTTAAGCCTGATGGGATGCTTTGAGATTTATCTGAATGTGCTCAGACCGAGTTATGTAAGTAGCTTCATTATGTTCTACATTGGAAAACAATAAATGCAATCCAGCAACTTAAATACTCAGATACTAGATAAGGTTCTGTTGTTTGACTGTTTGGCTGAATTTACAGCTTCCAGTTAACTCTATGGAGTCTTGGGCTATTTTGTCCATTTCTGAATCATTTTCATCCTGCCTGTATACAACACTTAAAAAAATGTTTAAATACCATGTTGGTATATTTTTTTTTCAGCACAACCTCACCTATATGAACTAATGATAATTTATTTTTTTATTCTAACTTCCTGGATCAACATTTTGAACCAAAAAGAAACAAAGAAAAAAACAACATAAATGTGATCTTGTGATTGTGTGTGATCCTGTCATCCAACTCTGGTTTTTATTCTAGTGGGACTCTATTTTATTTGTGTCTTGTGTTTAGCGTAACAATTTTTGTCATTTTGTGTATTTTTTTTAGTAATTTTGTGTCTTTGTAAGTCATTTTGTGTATTTTTTAGCCATGTTGAGTCTTTTTGTGTCTTTTTTGTGTCTTTTTGGTCATTTTGTGTCTTTTTGTGTCTTTTTTGCTAATTTTGTGTCTTTTTTGTTTCTTTTTTGGGTAATTTGTGTCTTTTTTTGAGTGTTTTTGTGTCTTTTTTAGTCATTTTGTGTCTTTTTGTTTCTTTTTTGGGTCATTTGTGTCTTTTTTGTGCCTTTTTTAGTTCTTAAGTCCAACATAAAATGTGATTTTGAATCTTTTTTTTAACTTTCAAAACACTATCATGCTCAATGAAGAATTAAATAAATGTTGCAAATGTGAACAAAGGTTGCAAATATAACATATAAGAGGGTTACATCCAGTTCTATCATTTTATACAAAATATTTTTGACATTGTCTCCAGTTTTACTTGGTATATCATCATCAAACTGAAACTGGCCTCATGGAGTTTACAGCCAGAACTTTAGAGGTAAATTTCCAGTAGGGCTCCACGCTGCTTTGTTTTCTAGTCTAGATGTGATAAAGAAGTCATGCTTTGGCACTTTTGGTGACTCCAGAGGGTTAATTCAATTAGCTGCTTTGTGGCAGGAGTCAGTAACAGGAACGTGTTACTTTGGTGCCATGCCATTGTTTCAATGCCCCTTTATTTTCGATAGTTTGACAAATGTATCATTGGACTGAAAACCCATTTGTCTGACACCCACTTATCCTGAAAACAAACAGCGATTGTGCGAATGTCCATCGCTCCAAAAAATTCTAACCAAAAGCCATAACACTGTCCCTTTAACTTGAGAGATTCATAGCCCACAGTCATATGTCTGGTAACTTACCAAACTTACCAACTACACCTCAAGTGAACCAAAAGCTATTCATCAAGATATACATTCTTGTCAGCTCTATTTCTCTATTGCCCACTGTTTCCATTGAATTTACCTAGAAAAAGAAGATTGAACTAACCAAAAACCAGTCTAAAATTGTGCGATATAGTTTACAACAAATTTACAAATGCAGAAATATAATACAATCACAGCATGTACATCAGAAAACATACCAGATCACCAAATACGATGGGATATAACGCTTTCAAGGAGGAATTAGTCGGTAGTTTTAGCATGTGACTTCTAGCATTCATTGATTCATTTTTCTATATTAAACCAGAAAAAAGTTTTACATTAAATGCACAATGCTGCGTTGGGAATTAAAATAAAAAATATCTAAAACAACTGGATCATATTTGGCACACAATTAATCTTAATCATTAGTAGAAATAAAAATTTGAAGATGTTGATGATGAAGTGTCACAAACTTATGTATCAAACGTATATATTCAAGATATAAATGGCGTTATAGGGTAACCCTAACCCCATTTGCATCATATGTGAAACAAATTATTTAAAGGGCATTCCTTTGGAAACAACTATTTATAAACTCTACAATAATGGCCTATTTAATTGAAGTAAAAACCTTTTAGGTATGAGCATGCTTGTGCCTAAAACCAGCTAGATACGGCTCCCAGTGATTTGACCTTGATTAGGTTTCTTATCTGATTCCTGAGACAAAATTTGGTTCAGACATTTCGGGTCCCCAGAGGATGACTCCTAATGAATTTGGTAATACCTTGACTGTTCATCTGGTGACATCTTCAGGTTAAATAGTATTTTTCCAATACATTGATGTATGACCAATTACCAGCAAAACTATTGACATTCCCATCAGCCTCAGCTGTACTCTGTGTCCATTGCAGAAAAGGAAGTGCTAGCATGCTAACACTCCAAGCCAGTGGTTTTTAGAATTATTCTGTCATTCCCCTCTTTGGAAGAACAATTTTCATGATGGGGACAGTTTTCACAACAATTTAAAAGCCATTGAACGGGGCACCAAATGGCATGCAAAAAGCTTTAAAAGCATAGACATGACACACAAACTGTATTTAAAAGTGGCATGCTATTATACGCCTTCACATGAGACCACGTTGAACCGCAAAGTTCTGTCCCATTGTTGTTTATGCCACTGTGTGCCCTCAAGCCTTGCTGGGTGATCAAAATCAAATCAAAATTACTTTATTTATCCCCGAGGAGAAATTCAGTTAGTCTGGTAGAATCTCTGTTAGAATGAGACAGGAGAGAAGGATCTTTTGTAACCTTTATCTACGTTTTTACAACCTAAACAAGTTTTATTTTATTTTGCTGTTTTATTTTGTTTTTATTTTTCTGTCTTTTTTTTTGCCATTCGTATTTTAGTTCACATCAATATCTAAGTATAGTCTTGACCTGTGAGAACTTTTCATTGTAATTTTTAATTTTTAATTTTTTAATTTAATTTAATTTAATTTAATTTAATTTAATTTAATTTAATTTAATTTAATTTAATTTAATTTAATTTAATTTAATTTAATTTAATTTAATTTTCATTTAACTTGCCATTTCTTAACTCCCACTGTCTTAAGTTGAATGATATGTGCCTCTTTTGTGTGTGTGTGTGTGTGTGTGTATATGAGGACGCTATACTGCAAACAAATTCTACCTCTGGGTACAAATAAAGTAACTTGAACTTGAACTTGTATCTCTCCATCCTGCAACAGAGAGAGAGAGGAGCCGTCCACTGCTTTTTTTTTGGTCCATAAAGGTTTTGTGTAGCAGATGATCTGGGTCTTTCAGGATGGCCTGGAACATGTTGACAGGTCATCTCTCCACCACCTCCTCCAGTGTGTCCAACCTGGCTCCAACCACAGAACCAGCTCTTTAGACCAGTCTGATCATCTCTGTGTCTGATGCTGCCTCCCCAGCAGACTGCAGCATAAAACAACACACTACCACCACAGACTGATAAAACATCTGCAGCATCTTACTACAGATGTCCAGAGATCTGAGCTTCAAGAAGAAAAAGAGGCGGCCCTGCCCCTTTTTGTAGAGAGCGTCTGTGTTAAGGGACCAGTCCAACTTATTATCCAGGTATACACCTAGATACTTAGAACTTGGCACCACCTCCATGTCCACCCCACAGGTATTCACTGGCTGAAGGGGGGCTTGAACCTGCAGAAATCTCTGATCATTTCCTTAGTCTTTGAGGTGTTCAGTAGGAGATAGTTCTTTTGACTCCAGTCACTGAAGGCTTTTATCAGATCCCTATATTCAGATTCCTGTCCATTCCTGATACACGCCACAATAGCAGTGTCGTCGGAGTACTTCTGGATGTGGCAGAACTCAGAGTTGTATTTGAAGTCCGCTGTGTACAGTGTGAACAGGAATGGATCCAGAACAGTGCCTTGTGGAGCCCCTGTGTGTGATTTTAGGTTTGAGAGGAGTCAGGGATTAGACTTTGGAGGCCTTCATATCTGATCTCATAGTGAAACTTGTTGATGTATAGGAGTTGCTCTCCTCCTGTGCCTGCAAAGTGCACACTAACCAGGCATGTAGGTCATAGAACAGAATTCAGGACTGGGACATAAAGATTAGACCCTGTATGATGTGTCGGAATAAAGATGAAATCAACAAGTGAACAATTATTGCCAGTGTCATATGAGAGACATTGATTGAATGATGAACTTTAATTATATCTCGATTATTCATCAAATATAAAAAACATTTCTCAAAAATACTGTTGAAACTCCTTACTAATATGTTGTTTCTCACAATGTTATTACTTTAAGTTTAAGTTTTTTTCTGGTAAATTCTGAGAATATTGTCCTCACTCCACCAGCTCCTTTAAAAATTTTTTTTTTTACCTACAATGACCCTCGTACGCTGTGGTACTTTAAGCATATTGCCCATAGTTTGTAAAAAAAAAAAAACAACAACAAAAAAATAAAAACAAATATGGGGGATAACTACTCTGCAAGGTAGGATCCTGGAAGATGTGGAGAGCTGGCATTCAGTCTTGTAAGCATCTTTGTATGAATAGATGCAAAATAAAAAGACAGACAACGGTCAAAAACATGTCAAAAACATTCTCTTTATTTACATATTGTTATACTCTTAGTATATTACCTATTGCATGTATATCTTGTATAGTCAAGTATTTAAATGCATATATAATGCCGGTAGTACAATATATCATATTATATCATATCTTGTGTGTATGTTATATATTATATTATGTATGTATGTACACCCTACAGGCTAAATATATGACACATTGCTATGTTATTATTATTATTATTATTATTATTATTATTATTATTATTATTATTATTATTATTATTATTATTACTGCTACTATTATTATTATTATTATTATTATTATTACATACTGTACCATTATTTTATACTGTCTAGTCACAATAACATTATTATCATCAATACAATATAATCTATTATCTATTATCTTGCTACTGTACCTTACCTACCAACTTCTTTTTTAACTTATTAAGTGACCTTGTTCTATTCTGCGTTTTTTCTATTATTGTTTTTATCTATCTATCTATCTATCTATCTATCTATCTATCTATCTATCTATCTATCTATCTATCTATCTATCTATCTATCTATCTATCTATCTATCTATACTGAAACTGTGGCTTTCTTTCTTTTCCTTTTTTCTAATGGTGATGTGTTGTTTCAAAGCAGCGTGTGAAGTCATGATGGTGTGTCCCATCCCTCCTTTTGTACTTTTTCATGAACTCACAGTGTGCACACAAGTAACATCCATTAAGCCTGTTGGTTTAGTGTTTAGGCCTCAGGGTGGAGACTGGGCCAGTAGTAAGATGATCAGCATCTTACCCCATCTAGTGGTCGCTCAGTGTAAGGCTTCCCTAATGCTCCAAATACACATGTATGTTTCGTGCTGCATTTGTGTATAGTTTTGTTCTGTTTTGTGTGATGTGGATTCATTTTTATGATTACATTTCTGCCAAAGCTTTATTGGGAATATTGGCTTTATTGGAATTTTTGTTATAAATAAAATGTTATCCTTTTTAATTTGTGAACTATGTTTTTTTTGTAGATTGATAGCTTCAGATATCCCAAGCAAATATATTTTTAATTAGTTATTTGATGCCACAACAATTATTTGATTATGTCTCTGTGTCTTTGATTTTTTCTTTCTGACTTTTTACCTCCATCTCATATTTCCATTTAAATTTTAAGCTGGTGTTTGTCCCGCATACTCAATTATTATGTCATTCATGCTCCATGTACTTGATTCAGATGCTTGCTATGCTATCATACAAATTACTTATTTAAAATGTATCATTTGGGAACATCTGAACACAGATGCAAACATAGATTTTCAGATTGTGTTTAAATATAAGTACAATACGTTTCAACTGCTGTTTACAGACACTTTGCTTCAAGAAATTTACTGTAGAGTTTTGACAGTATTATGTTAGAGTGACAACTGAGTTAGGTAAGAAAGCTTTTAGTTACGCCACCCCTTTGTCATGAAACAGCTTGCAAAATGAATTGAAATTGTCTGAGTTGATCACAATCGGTGAATTTAAATCCATTCAAAAGAATAAAGAAATCATTTCCCTTGGTCGGTGTGACTGCTTCTTATAAGTCTCTACTGAGGCTCCTTCACTGTTGTTGTGATGTTGTATTTGTATTTAATTGTTATGATAATTGTGTTTACATGTTGTAACTTGTCTCTTTTTATGCTGCTTTCTTGGCCAGGTCTCTCTTGGAAAAGAGATTTTTTTTAATGTCAACAAGACTTTTACTTTAAAAAGTCTATATCCTTTTAAAAGGAAAAGGGCTTACACAAAGAGCTGTGTATGATTCAAAACACTGCTGAACTACCTGTGCTGATATCAGTTGACCAATAGAAGTGGAACTGATTTTTAACATTTATTAAGCTTGTCATGAATGGGTATGATTTAAATAATCTTTCCACCAATCAGTTCAGTCGTGGCGAGGAGTACTGTTCACTCTGGAAACGGCTGTATAATGTATATGTTCTGAGAGAAGCTTCCACAAGTCAAGAGAAAATAACAGTGATGATGTAGTGATGTCATCAGAGTTATCTTAGGGACAGAGAGCCTGTGAGCATGTGATGTGTGCAGCTTAATAGACACAGTGTTTGCAAGGGAGAGAGGGTGTAATTGCAACGTTCTAGTCAGGTGTATTATGGGAGAGAAGGGTCCACTGTTTTAGATCCTGACCCAAGAGAGTCAAATTCAGGACGTCCTTCACCACTCTTTTCTTTAAATGTCTTTTGCAAGTCCCCTAACTTTGAGGACGTGTGATACTTATCTTATTTTGTTTTTATGTTTTTATATTTTTACAATGAAATGCTACACTTGCTGCAGTGCTCTATCTGCACCACAAGAGGGTAGTACAAGTGTAGAAACTGGAAGCAGGCCTGCAGGTTTTCATCATGGAAGTGTTAGATGTTGGCTGGGACAAAGAGATCCCCACCGATGAATTACCTACCCAGTAGGCTGTGTAACTAATCAATGAGAAATACTTTTAAAAATACATTTAAAAAATGCATTGATTGTGGGGACTACTATTGAATATTATAATATGAAATACCACAAATGTCAGACTACAATTCTACAATTCAGACTACATATGCTTTTATGTATTTCGTGCGACATTTGTTGTGCAACTGTCCTGAGACATTTGCTGTTGATGTTAGATGTTTTAACAAATACCAGAATAAAATGAACGTACAGTGTATTTTTCCTGCAAAATATATATCGCATTTAAATGTTATTCAGCAAAATTGGTTGCAATAAAATAAACATTTTAAATGTACTTCATTTTGAACTATTTCTTTTTACCCAGGAAAATACCACATGTTTTATTGAAACTATGTAACAATTTTTCCAAATTTGGTCGTAAAAAACTGTGGAACATCTGACACAAATAACCTTTTTGCATACAGTGCCACATTTGAATTCATATTCTCGAGCAAAATGTAAATGAAATGTTTGAGTAGGTAGAGTTAGCTGACTTTTTGAGTCTATCATTTGAAAACTTGATGTTGATTAAGTCGTAATCCTAAACATGATGATAAAGTCTAGACTGACGACAGGTCAGCCACTTTCTGGGCTCAAACAAAGAGCTGTGTATGATTGAAAACACTGCTGAACTACCTGAACATCTGTGCTGATAATGTGATCTGTTGTGAACTCGCTCGGCTCCTCACACTGCACTAACTTTCTACAGGCTGCTGTCAAAGCAAGGAAAGATGATCACCAAAGACTACAATTCACTTCTCATTTTACGCTTCATATGAATCTACTCCAATTTATCATCCTCATCTCACCAAGCAGTGTCACTCAGATGTGTGTTATAGGTCTATACCGACAATTACATTTAGAAAATCCAATTTTCTCAGCTAGTGTGATTTTGTAGCAGCTCAGACACATGAAAACAAAGCAGAGGTGCATTTATCTGCTAAAAAACATACAAAAACACAGACGTCGTTTTGAGAGATACAAAATTAATTAATTTAGGTGGTAATCATAATTCATTTAAGCTCAATAAGCATTTTAAACCCCATTGGAGATCTGAAAAAAAAAATGTCAAAAAGCCACAGCAGGGCTGATTTTCTTTGCTCATTAGAAGTTGCCATTTGGATTTGCATGGCTTTCAAAAGACATAAATGCTGTGTAAGGTCGGTAGCAAAGGGAATGTCTTTCAAGTAATCAAAATCATAAACAAACAGTTTATGAGTAAAGAGTTAAGATACAACTTTTAGTTTCCTTTCATTTTTTTTATTTTCCTTTTATTCACAAATATATCACTGCTAATGTTTTGATTCAGAGCTTTAGGGTAAATCAGCCTGTACAATACTGTGCCTCCAGAACCACAAACCAGACCACACACACACACACACACACACACACACAGGCGTAAAACACAGAAGTTTCGAGCAATCCCAAAGCTCTCTGTATCACCATCACAAGAGATTCTTCTCCAGATACCAGTCTGAAAACAGACTTTTAAAACCAACCAATGCTTCCATTCAAAGCACACCTGGTCAAGTTTGAAAACATGACTACAGGATTTTAATTAGACGCAATTAGAGGTGGCGACCATGCGGAGAGCTGGATGCACCCCCTACTTTTTAGACTAGAGAAAAAAGATGCTCTAATTAGGCCGGAGGCTACTTTTATTCATGTGACCTGTGGAGACCCCGCGCAAGCTGTTTAACGTCACCACTCTGACAATTAAAATGGGAATTCATTTGAATGAGCTGTGCATGTTGACATCAACAGACACCATTACATTCACTGCAGTGAGATGAGATGTCTGTGAGCCTTGAATAGTCTGTGTGAATGAACAAACAGCAACAGGTGACCAGCCGAGGAGGAGGTGGATGGAACCACTAGCAGCACTTTTTCCTTTAAATACCAGCCCATATATACTTCTAATGTAGATAAATATTAGGTCAGTGAGCCATGCTGATTAGATTTTGACAGTGTGACTGTATTTTTCTGTTACATATTCCTTTTCACAAGCTTGCACACGGCACTGAGTATGTGAGTATTTTACATTATTTTGGTGGGGCTTTTTTTTGTGTTTTTTCTTTCTAGGAAGCCTCTAGACTGTCATGCTCTGTTCAAACTTATTGGATAGAAAATATCATGTAATCTATTCCTTATTGGGTTCTGGGGACCTAACGGAGCCCCTTCGAGGACCTCCAGAACCCCTTTTTGTGGACTCCTATTGGTATTGGACCCCCACAATGGAAATCAGCTCTTTAAAAAAAGGCATTCAGAGTTCTACTTCCTGTGACAAATTAGCTATCAACACTTTTCATAAAGCCCAATTTCATATGCCATTTGAGTCACTTAGACCAAACCGGCCATCACACATGAATCATTTTCTTGGCAGCTGCTGCAGTTTTTTTTAATAGTTTTTTTAAAGCCTGTAGGCACCCTGCTGTTATAGCCTACCATCCTCCGGAGGAAAAAAAACAACAACAAAAAGAATGGAATGATGGCCCTATTATGGCCTCAGATGTGAGAGGAGAGTGTCCAGGAGGAGGCTGGGGCTCAGCTTCATTGGCTGAATGCAGTACCTTTTTAGGATTTAGCGTCTTAAAAACGTGTCCCTTTTTAAAAGGTTTGAATGGGCTTTACCATCTTTTAATATGTTGCTTCAGGCTTCAGCTCAAACTGTTGCTCCAGGCCTGTGTCCTGTACTGGTAGGTAAGGCATGTGCCATCTAGGATTCATGGGAATATAGTGGTTATAACTATTGTGCTTTCTGTATAAAAAGAGCCTCTGAGTTTGTGAGAACTTGCGCTGGATTTAGCCAACAGACAGAAGATCCAGATAACAAAGGGACGAGTTTTCTCCTCTGCATCCAGGCGGTGGCGGCAGAAACTTTCAGAGTGACCTGACCTGACCTACAGTCATGGTAATGTGGATGTAAACACAAGATTACATGTTAAAGAGTATGATGATAGAATACATATACTCAGACTGAAAAAAATCCTGTCATCAGTGATGTCATCAGTGTCTCTTTTTATTATCTTTGCCTATCCAGACAAATATTAATTTATTTCATCAGGCAAAAATAAAGCTTTCTCATCAAGGTTATTTCTTAAATATTATCAAATAGGCTATCTCACTGGAACTAAATATGATCATTTTATCATTTCATTTTCATTTTTTAGACATTTTGCAAGGATATGAGTCAATTCAGGTTTTATCTGAAATCCAAACGTTTGCATTTGACGGTATTTTGGTGATACAGTAGGGTATATGTAGGCAAGTGGTTTAGCACTCTTAATAATTCCGTGTCAATTCTCAACAGAAATGCGTGATGACGTTCATATGAGCAGGTTGTATATAGTTCTGCTGACTGGGTTTCTACAAGGAGTTATTTCCCGCTGACGATGGGCAGGTTTTGATGAAAAGTAGGCTACTAATGTGTGGTGACATCAAACATGGCTGTGTAACTGTGAGCCATGAGGACAAACAGCCCCTCTTCATAATGCTCATTTCCCTGTGTGGCAGACACCATGTGTCCCCACGGCTCGGCCGGTCAGCTCCCTCTGCCTGCTTCACCTCCTGTCTAACCCGGGCTCATCACCAACACACTAATAGCCTTTATATTATTTGACAGCATAAAAATGCTAAAAAAATATTAAGCCCTGATTTGATTAAGTGCTGCGTTGACTTATGAGCACGCTGCATTTTAATTTACATATTTCCCTCTTATATAGGCTATGTGTACCTATCCCTTTAATATGTTCAGTTAAATTATCTGAATGAGAAGCGCCGTATAAATATAAACACTGTTCCATCATTAATGAATAATAATAATAATATTTAACGCTTTAAAGGTCAAAAATTCGAATATGTGTTGTTCACTAGTATCTCTTTTGGCCTAATACAAATATATTTAAAAAAAAATAGCTATGTTAATTGTTCATTGATATAGGCATATACATAGAATACAATTTAATAAAATTGCATAACATTTAATTTTACTTTTATTTTTTATTTCAAAAATTTAAATAAATAAAATCTGAGGATTTTTAAGTGAGAAACGGAAACTGCTAGACAGGATTTTAAGGCGCTGGTGTGTAGTAAGCTACTGTAAGAGGCGTGTGTTTTTATGTTTAGGCTAGAACCTGCAGAGTTCAGACCATAAACCTTTTCTGTCTTCATGAAGCGGTCCTTGACTCACTGATCCTTCGGTATCTGTGTGAAAGGATCCGCGCTGTGAGTCTGCGCTCCGGCCGGGGCTGCAGACAGCCGCCGGGCTGCGCGGCGCACACACGGTGCAAGTGCTTATCAAGTCTTGACTTTGTCCAATTAAAAGAGTAAACAAAAAATCCCAATCAGTGGAAAAATAAATGATTTTCTAAATCACATCACTAAGATTTATCTCATGGAAAATAATCGACTTTTTTTTTCAAAATCAAACGGGGTTCATATCAAGAGAAAGGCTTTCTGCATGCACCAGTAAGTGGACATTTTTCCGGATAAAATTATGGTAAAATAATAAATAAATAAATATAAAAAAAATAAAAAAATAAAAATAAAATAGCGATCAGTTTAATTTATTCCGAATAAGAAACGTAGATGTGCATGGTGGAATCGGCCTGAAACAACAGAGCCATACTCTCATTCTTGCTGTTACGGTGTTTGTGACTTAAATAGATGCAAGTGTGCGTGAGAGAGAATTGTCCATTATCTCTCCAATAGGATTTGAAAGTCAAGAGTTCATTGTGGGTGTGTAATGGCCTCCCTTGGGTGATTCAGGTCACATACAGTTCAAGGGTTCAGCCCGTATATTTTCACACAGTGTCGGTATATCAGAGGATGAAGAAAATTTGGAAGTTATTGGCTATTTGATTGAAATTTAAACGATAAATTCGATTTTTTTGTTTTTGTTTCACTGTCCGGCAATTCTTTTTTTGAAACCTTCTGCTGGGGAAAATTATTATTATTATTATTATTGTTATTATTATTATTATTATTATTATTATTATTATTATTATTATTACCCTAGTGCCTGCTCTTTCAAAATAAAGAACAACACAATTAATTAGTCTGCAAAAAAAAAGAACGGTAAAGATTGCACTGTAAAAAAATGTTTGTAGAACTTACAGTTAAACACTGTCAAATTACATCAGAAATACAATTTGGCGTAAAATTAAAAATTGTATATCATCGTAGTAGACACTTTTAATTACCGTAAATCAAAGAATAGCACAAAACTATCACTTTTACTGTCATATACTTTAGGAAACACACAGTTTTGCTGTAAAAATATAACATTTTCACGTAAAGTTAATGGAGAAATACCATGATGTCACAATGAAACAATTACCCTAAAAATAACAAAATAACGGGAATGTTCAGTTTAAATTACAGTTTTGCTGATATTTACATTTATATTTACAATAGAAAACCCACTCAGTGTATTTTTACGGTGAAGTTCTGGCAACCAAAGCTGCCGGGATTTTACCTTAAATTAAACAGATTATTTTTTACAGTGTGACGACAAAGAACTTTCACATGCCATTATGTAGGCTATATGTTCGTTTATTTGTTCTGGCCTATTTTTGTTGACAAATACTTTTAGTTTGAATTTCGGCATTCCGCATGCCCTTGTGGGTATCAGTGGTGCGATTGAATGTTTGTGAGTCCAATTCATAGCCTGCTAATAACTTGACATTCAGCGTAATGAAACTTTCCGGGGTTAAGGCCTTCAGATAATGCAACCTCCGCGCTGAGTGCGTGTGCTTGTGCGTGGAGTGAGACTTGTCCCTCCAATACCTACGTGTATTGATGGTTTTATGAAGTTGCACTCAGCTGGCGGACAGTAGCTTTCCATTACGGATTGTGCAGTATACGTTATTTTTTAGGGTGACCTTCTGTAATGAAATCTACCACCACATCCACAAGATGTCCGGTGAGATAAACGATTTTAGGTCTAATTCTATGGAGTCTGGGGCTATTTTGTCCATTTTTTTTATCCTTTTCATCCTGCCTGTATACACCACATTAAAAATGTTTAAATGCCATGTTGGTATATTTTTTTCAACCTCACCTATATGACCTAATATAATTTTTTATGATTTTTCATGATTTTTTATTCTGACTTACTGGATCTCAACATTTTGAACCAAAAAAAAAAGAAAAAACAACATAAATGTGAACTTGTGATTGTGTGTAATCCTGTCATCCAACTCTGGTTTTTATTCTAGTGTCACTGTATTTTATTTGTGTATTGTGTGTTTAGCCTAGTTTTATAAATTATTTTTTGTCTTTTTTGGTCATTTGTGTCTTTTTTTTTGTCATTTTGTGTCTTTTTTTGTCATTTTGTGTCTTTTTTTTTGTCATTTTGTGTCTTTTTTTAGTCCTTTAGTCTAACATAAAATGTGATTTTGAATCGTTTTTTTTTTTACTTTCAAAACACTATCATGCTCAATAAAGAATTGGAAATGTTGCAAATGTGAACAAAGGTTGCAAATACAAGATGAGAGTGTTACATCCAGTTCTATCATTTTATACTAAATATATTTGAGCTTGCCTCCAGTTTTACTTGGTTTATCATCATCAAACTGAAACTGGCCTCATGGAGTTTACAGCCAGAACTTTAGAGGTAAATTTACAGTAGGGCTCCATGCTGCTTTGTTTTCTAGTCTGATTGTGATAAAGAAGTCATGCTTTGGAGCTTTTGGTGAATGTCATGATAGCATCGGCCTAATGTGATGCAAGTTTTCCTCTACAGTGACGGTAAAACACCAAATATTGGCCTGTTATCACCCTGATAATGCTCCAAACCTGCAGTTATATATTTCATCACTTTAGTCCCACATATCATCTATTAGCTAAATTACTTTATGACTGTTTTCAAGTATGTTTTTTTTTTTGCTTATTTCATTTTAATGGTTGTTTTTATTTATTTTTAAAAATATATTCTTTATTGTATATTAAATCAGCATCACTGAAAAAGCTTTAGAAAAAGCATACAGGTAGACAAAAAACTATATACTTTCCACTCCTTATGCTATTTCATAGGGATATAAGTCTATTTCAAGGATAAAGAGTTGATGTATGAAGCAGACATTTATAACTTATACAAGAATCTTACTTATGCAGCAGCGCATATTTCTATTATTATTAATCCAATCATTCAATCCACTCATTTTTAACATGAATGCTATAAGATGTAAATTCAGGAAAATGCATTTCTGTCGATTCCTTCAGTTTTTGCAATGAAAAGAGTCCTCTTTTGTCATTAAGTATCCTAGTGGCCTGAGGGTAGAAGGTCTTCCTGAGCCTCCCAGGGCTGGCCTTGTGTATAATGTACCATCTTCTAAACCTCAACAGGAAAACAGGCTGTTCTGGTGATTGGGCATCCTTAATGATTTGAGCCTTATTCCTGTAGCACAGGGTGCAAATATATTTAAGGCACAGTATCACCTATCCATTCACTTTAAAGGGAATTCCTGTTTTTTCCTCAGTACCTGCACCCAACAAGAAATGTACTTGTTTCACTTCATCTCCCTTTGCACAGGAGAGCAGTTGAGTTATATCTTGTTATGCCAAGAGCCATTTCTTTTATTCTTAGAGTGTGGTAGTTTCCAGCGGTAGACCAGCATCTTTTGGTTGCAGTAAGACCAACTAGAGGTAGATGACTGAAGCGTATGTTCAACTCCAATGCTGTAGTATCATTAAAAAGTAGTACTATTGTGATACAGAGTTCATAGTGTCATATGTTTAAAAAAATATGTATAACTGTTCCAATTTTTTTCCTGCACAGCAGGGGCCTTCTCCATGTCATTTGAAGAGCTTTCTGATGGGGAATATGGCACTTATGAGTTTCATTTGGTGGGTTTGCTCAGGTTAATATGTATTTCCTAAAATCCTTTACTCCTAAATCTTTTAGAACTGTCATCAGATCAGAAAAAAACAATCCATCATTCTTGACATTGGGACCCCTTCCCTTCCTATAGTAATACTGGCTCAGATCTCCCATGATGAAAGTCAACTGAATATGTAAAATAATTTCTTGCCTGAATGGTTCCTGCTTTTACATGTTCAGCTGCTCACTTCAAATCACATTCACTTACACTTTATGAATCCAGGTTTTGACCTCATTGGAATAAAATGAGATAAGATAAGATAAGATAAGGTAAGACAAGTTAAGATAAGATAAGATAAGATAAGATAAGACAAGACAAGTTAAGTTAAGTTAAGATAAGATAAGATAAGATAAGTTAAGATAGAACTTTATTAATCCTGAAGGCAATGCTGGCTCCAGATTACTCCAAGTTACAAAAACAATTACAAAAACAACCACAATATAGGATAAAATAAGAAAAACAATGAAAAAATATGTAACAATAACAATGTATAATATACATATGACTAAAAATATAAAAATATGAAAAAAATAAAGTGACATTGCAGGGTGTAATAAATACAGATATATTGCACATGATAATGACCATAATATAGTATGTGGTGTTGAAAATTGTATTGCACATGATGTTAATATTATTCAGATAATAGATGTGTTAGCTTTCTCCCTGCAGAAAGGGGAGGAGTTGTACAGTTTTATGGCCACAGGTAGAAAAGATCTCCTGTGGCGCTCCGTGGTGGTATTAGATAGCCTCAGTCTACGGCTGAAGGTGCTCCTATAGGACTCCAGAGTGGCGTGTAGGGGGTGAGAGGGGTTGTCAATGATGCTGAGCAGTTTCCTCAGCATCCTCCTCTCTGACACCTCCACAAAAGACTCCAGTTCCACTCCCAGGATAGAACCAGCCTTCCTGATGAGCTTACTGAGTCTGTTAGTGTCAGCTGCATTCAGCCTGCTGCCCCAGCACAACACCAGTGTGGAAAATGATGCTGGCCTCCACCGAGTTATAGAACACCTGCAGCATGGTTCTGCAGACGTTGAAAGATCTGAGCCTCCTGAGGAAAAACAGGCGACTCTGACCTTTTTCAAAAAACAGCATCAGTGTTTTTTGACCAGTCCAGTTTATTGCCAATGTGGAAGCCAAGGTATTCCTCCACAATGTCTAATGGAGACAAGGTTCAGACAGGTCTTCCGTCTCCTAAAGTCCACCACCAACTCCTTAGTTTTTGTGATGTTGAATTGGAGGTGGTTCTGTCCACACCACTCCACAAACCTGCCCACCACACCTCTGTACTCAGCCTTCTGCCCTCTGCTGATGCAGCCCATGATAGCAGAGTCATCTGAAAACTTCTGCAGGACTGTGAGCATAAACTGAAGGGGAATGCATGTGTGTTTCTCTATACTGCTTTATTTTCCACTGCAGAGCCTACTTTTTTTTTTTTTTTTTAATGTTTCTCCTTTCCAGCCAGTCCCTGGTTTCAAGCATCAGACACACAAATTAGTTTGTTATAAGCTAAGTCATAATTTACTGTTGCTAAGTTACCAGTTATAATTCCATAACTAATCTTTACAGTGCTTACACAACTGGACAATCAACTTATAATACATTAATGGACCGAATAGAGGCGTTATTCTTTCTAGATATCTACTTTGTGTTTATAACTTGGCAGAAGCACATGCATCAGTGAAAGGTGACGTCACGCGGACTCCTGCTGTCGCTTGAGTGGGCTGTTTCCATGGGAACAGACAACAAAAAGACTGCAGAGCCAGTGATGACACTTTGGCAATGTCTTACCGCGGGTTTATGAGCCGTCAGGACTTCTACGACATTAAAAATGCAGCAGCAGAGTTTTACCGGCTGAACGGAGTGCCCCGGGAGATAGAGAGAGCTCTGAACGAGCTGTTCACCGACAAGCCCGAGGACGTGCACGGTTACCTGGTAGGAGACACGAGCGGCTGCGCTAGTCAACAAAGGGTTAGTTAGTTAGTTAGTTAGTTAGTTAGTTAGTTAGCGTGCTTACTTCGCCACTACCTGCTCACGCTTTAATTTTACTGAAATTAATGAACCACCAAATTATATATCGTTAAAACAAATCGGCAGAGTGGCTTCATTTCCGGTCTGCTGTTGCTGCGTGACCTTACGTCCTACTGACATGACGTCAGCGTGGCTAAACGTTAAGGAGTACGAAGGAACGGTTTGTCAACCTGCTGCTCAGCTCAGCCAGGTTGGAAGTAATGGGCCGTTGACCCTGGGCTGTTGGCTCAACTCCTGCTGTGTGGCGGAGGAACTTAATGTTATATTCAATTTGGTGGGAAAATGGTAAAGGCTGTTGATCGCTTGGTTAGTTAGCAAAACTAATGTCTAACGGGCAGTGTTGGGGAAAGTTACACCATAAGGCCCGCCTTCAAATTAAAAGCAAACACATGTAGCTTTCAAAATAAGCACATGGATGTGTTAGCAGAATCCACCACAGAATTTACAAGAAAACTGTCAAAATATGACGCCTTAAGTAAAACATAGAAGAACCCTTATTCTCCTTTACAATAGTTCATTTAAAAAAATACAATGATTAAGAGCAAATAGTGGCATTAGAATGTGCAAGAGGCACCAAATTTAGGCTTTTAGGGAAAACATTTCTGACAAAAAAATCTTCTGAGAAACACTGGTTCTAAAAGCTTGACAGACTGGACAGATAAAAAATTGCCCAGGAGTATGTTCAGGGTAATGAAAGGAGGAGAGATGTTTTTGGGTCCTTCATTGAGTCAGCTTCAAGTCAGTAAATTTCTTTGGCTGCACTGATGAACTTCTTTTTATTTATGTTAGTATGTTGGTTGTTGTTTACACTACAGTTCATATAAAAATGTTTAAATAAAACATAGTCTGGTTAAGGTATTGAGTATAAAAATAACTCATTGAGTTGAAATCATTTGCTGACAGTTCGTCCCCCCCCAGTTCAAAAATCCCATCTGCGCCCCTGGTTGATTGACAGGTCGAGCCGCGGGAGTAGGAGACAAGCGGACAGAGAAGCAAAACGGAGGAAGAGAAATTAAATAATTCAGTAAAGTCACTTAAAACTTAAAATGTACGAAAAGGAGAACACTACATCACATTATAATGCTGCTTTTGTTGTTTTAATTTATGTAAATACACTGTTGTGATACCTTAGTAGATGTTCAGATGTTGCTTTTTGGTCTCTTTTGGAGTTATAGCCCCCCCCGGAGAAAAATCCACCAGCCGCCACTGCTTTAAAGACAAACTAGTTAGGCTTCTATACTAATTTGCTCCCCAAAATAGTAAATTGTTACTTTACTGAGCTACTCTTTATTGAAAGTAACTACTAAAGTACTTTCAAAGTTACCTATTTAAATTCTTTTTAAATATGCTGGTTGCTGTGTTGTCACCAGTTTAATGTCTTTATTTATCTATTGATCATACAAACCATGACCATAACATACAAAATAACTATACAAAAACACTAGGTCAAAACCTAGTATATGGCTGACTGTCGGCTTGCTGCTCTCACTGAATACAGTTAACTCTGTTAGTTACACATTATAGTGGGTGATTGATGATTGAGTGAGTGATTATTTCTACCAAAGCTATTTCTCTCCTTGTAGCAAATTCTTGGTACATGGTACATGTTATTACTTGATGAGATATAAACGATACTTTTCTCGTAACAACTACGTTACAAGTTACTTTGTTACTTTCTGACACGTTACCCCCAACACTGCTAACCGATGACGGTAACTTTAGGGTTAAGTTATAATTACTCATGGTGTCATGAAGGTTTAATCACGCAAAAAACACTTCTTACGAACACTATGGCTACGTTTTGCTTGCTTCTTCCAAAGGTGACAACAACCCCCAATGTGGCGACATGACACTGTGTGGAGCAGGACTTAAGGCACCATGCTGACCAATCCCAGCGTTGCAGGGCATGACTTGTTCAGAAGGGCAGTGGGATCCATAATAAGGCAGGGTCAAGGCCAAATCAAATGTTTCATTTAATTTATGTTGCTACTAGCCATAATTACAGCCGATCTTATGCTGACACTTCCTATAGTTAGATTTCCATATGGTCTAGCTTTTAGGATTCCTGGTTTTCACCCAGGCGGCCTGGGTTTAACTGATGGGTGAACATAGTTTGAAGCAAAAGTGCTTACCACTATCTCTGTCCCTTCTGATGGAGAAATCAGGAGAAAATTAACTTGTTCAAGACCTGTTTATGTCTCAGCAACTTGCTCTCAAGAGATGTGGCATAATAGGTAGCATTACCCAAAGTTTTAGGACACTGTGTCAAAGCCATTTTAAATACTAGCTAACTAATATCCTTAATGCTAAACGTCCCTGTACAATATTGCCCATCAGCTGCTGTTCTTGCCAGCTGCATTAGAAGCTGTAACTGTGATGCTTTTAGTCTTGAATATGCGTTTATGTGTCTAATATTATAGCTCTTCACTTTGTTTGAGACAGTAGACTCCTCATTGTTGCCATTCTTATGGTGCAAACACCTACCCTTCCACGTGAACACCCTAATACCTAGATTGTGAAACCCTGGGTTGATTTATTGAGATTATAACCAGTGTTGAAGGACCGCTTAGCCTGATTGCAGTTCTTTGGTTAAGTGAACCAAGATTATGAAAAGATCCACTGCCTACGTTTAACTCACTCCGTAGTACGGGGCCAAGAAACTTCAAAACTTTCCTCTTTACTAACAGTAAAGAGACTGACTGATAGAGAGGAAGCTTGTGGTTCGGACCTGGTAGCGAGTGGTCTGTGGAATGGTATTTGCTGTTTTTATCCACCTTTTCCCTTTATTTTTCTCTGGCCACATTAGCAACACTGTTAGCCAAATGTATGTCATAGATCATAATCCTTTGTCAATTTTCAGTTTGCATGTCAGCCTGGGGTTTGCTCCGGAACCTCCCACAGTCCAAAAACATGCAACTTTGGTTAAACTGTTCAATCTAAATTGGCAGTAGGTGTAGGTGTCTGTCACTATGTGTCTGCCCTACGATATTCTGGCGACCTGTCCAGGGTGTACCCTTCCTCTCATGAGTCAGCTAGGATTCCAGCCACCTGCGACCCGAGTCAGGATAAGCGGTTAAGGATAATGAATGAATGAATCAATCAATCAATTACACTGTACACTGTATATTGCTATATGATGTATTTTATAGCTTGGAGGCAGCCAGCACTTTATCTGAGGAGACAGAGCAGCAGAGTGCCAAGCTAAGTGAATGTTTTAACTTAACTCTTTGATAATTCAGATAGCAATCAAATGCTCCATTTGTCTGAACAACAGCGCTCTCACTTTAGTGTCAGATTGTATTTATGAACGCACCCAAAGAGGTATGAAGCATATAGGCAAATGTAAGCTGCTAATTTAATTCATTAAGTAAATCATTATCTTTAACTGCTTATCCAAACGTGGATAACCAGCTGACATTGGACGAGGTCCAGGGTCGACCCTGGACTGGTCACCAGACTATCACAGGTACAAGTTTAATGACCCTCCATTTTTACAATTTAATCATATTAAATGTAGTTGTTATACTAAGTGGGACAACTGACCCTTGGCTAAGCTCTGACCCTTTGTTGTCAGCTGCTGCCAGTCTATCAAGCTGTTAGGAGGCGGCATGTAAACTTCAATGTCACTGACTGCACTCCCTGAGGAAATATTAACATATTTTAGGAAAAAAACATCAGAGACAAGAATTATCCGGGATGTCAAATTGACTCAGCTGCAATAGCAGGTTGAATAGATAAAGATAAAACATGGGGTTACTCTGTGCTTTTAAAAATGTGATCTCTGAGATTACATATGTTGGTGTGTAGATAACCAATAGGTACAAAAAGACAAATTTCAAAAAAGAATTTCTCCAGGTGATCACCTCAGCCAGAAGCTGCGACACCTACTGCAATGTTGGCTAATCTTTGGGGCAAAGTATTGCCGTTGTTAGGCTCAGATGGTAATTATAACATTAGGTACAACAATAGGTAAAGCATTCCCACAGAGAAAGACTGTTTTTGAGTAAAATACTTTTTGTTTAACCAGAAACAGCTATGCTGCACTTGCCAAATAGACCCGTTTCTTCTGACTTTAAATAAAATGTGTCAAAAAGCTCTGTCACTGTAACATCTGTGGAAATAGCATAAAGAACTCTAATCGTCTCACCAGGAGACATCGTTTCAGGCGGAGTAGCATTTGTTTTAAACACATCTCCTTGTAATGGCCTAAATTACTCTCTAAATTGCTATTGTTAGCTGCTTGCTGATAAGGGGAATTCATTCTGAAAACAGACACTCCAACTTCAAGGCTGAAAGAATCACACAACTTTAAACAAGTTCAAGAGAAAGTGTGCCTAATTTATTAAGCCATTAACTGTCATTCTAGGCAAATTACTTCACAAACCTATGTGCACCACCAAGGATCAGCAGACTTAAAGGAAAGGAGGTTTATGATGCAAGAGGACAATTATCCATTGAGGCAGAGGTCTTATGCATCGTCTGCAACAAGGAAAAGGTAAGCCTCATGCGTCACTTTTTGACGTTTTCAGTAGAGACATATAATTTTGCAAAAAAATAAAAAATAAAAATGAGCACAAATCCAATTTAATTCAAATAGATAAACTGTTAAATTAGTGTTCTGCTTGGGCTGTAGATGCCAGTCGCTCATGTGGAAGATTCTGACTATTTAGTTCAGTTTATGCATTAAGCATAATGATTGAACAAAGGAGATGTGATTCGTTAGATATGTGCTGATGGTTTGAAATGACAGAAGGAGGCCTTTTCAAACATGAGGATGTGAAGATGTGATGTGAAGAGACAGCTGGAGGCAAGAAACGAGCAAAGATGGTAGCAATCAAAAAACAGACCATGAACCTTGACCCTTGCCATTTCAGTTTTTACAGTAATACAAAAGCCAGAAAGATGAGATGTGACACTATCAACCGAGGTCACGCTGAGGTCATAGGGGCAACAACAATAGGCATGCATTAACACTTTTACTTAACTGTATTACTTAGTGCTATAACATCAATGCCAGGAGGAGTAGGCCAGTTCCTTAGTGCCAAAGATAGATAATAATTATAATAACTTAGTCAAGTCAAGTCAACTTTACCTACATAACCCAGTATCACAAGGAACATTACATTCTATAGCATATACTACAATCTCATACATATCTATGTATGATATACATTGTATAGAACAACATGAGAACGGAATTAGAAACAATCTAACAGAAATCAACTCTAATATAATGTGTTTATACAATCCCGCTTCCCAACAAGGTGGGATGCTGGGAAAAAAGTGACAATGATTTGTAAATCCTTTGCAACCTACATTCAGTTGAATACAGTTCAAAGACAAGCTATCTAGTGCTCAAACTAGGAAACTAGGTGAGTTAAACAAATTCATTAAACAAAGCTAAAGTGGTCAGCAAGTCAGAAGTCTAAAACTAGAGATGTTCCGATACCATTTTTTCCCTCCCGATACCGATTCTGATACTTGTGCTGTGCACTGTAAAAATGTCCCGTTGTTTTTACAGAAAAAAACTGGCAGCTGTGGTAAACCAGAATATTTCCATAAAAAATACAGTACATATGTCAACATCTTTACAGAACAACCTGTAAATTTTACATCCTAAAACTGTAGTAATTAAAAAAAAAAAACCTTTTAAAGTTGTAGATTATACCGTCCTTTACTGCTAATTTAACAGGATGATGCTGCTTTCATAATAATTATATATGCAAAATTTACATGCAGATTTTGCTTATTGTGCATTGAATACCAGTAAATTAACATTCAGTTATTATTTATTGTACACTGAATACGAGTAAAATTTAGAAGTTGTTCTGTAAAGTTGTTTACATTTGTATTGTATTTGCAGAATTATTCTGGTAACCACAGCTGCCATTTTTTTCTGTAAAAGCAACAGAATTTTTTCACAGTGTGGGTATCGTCCAATATCGAGTACCGTTCCGATACCAGTATGTTATAAAAAAATATCACACTATGACTATGACATGACTATCATTGGGGTAAGGCCTGGTTCAAGTTAAACCCCTTGTAAAACATGAATAAATACAGCAGATTCAAGCCATTTATTTTTACATTTATTTTTAAATAAAACAGTATACAAAACAGTAGTGCAACAGCACCTTAAATAAATAAATCTAGGAATATATTTAAATTAAAGTGCAGCCACAATATTACGGAGCAAACCAGTAAATAGATTACTAAATTAATAAATTACGTAGTATCGGATCGGTGCCTGGACTCCAGTACTCGCTGATACCGATGCCAGGATTTTCGGCAGTATCGGAGCAATTTCCGATACTGGTATCGGAATCGGAACAACTCTATCTAAAACATACAGTTTTTTTCTTTGTGGACAAAAAAAAAGATCACCTTACTTAAATGTCACAAAGATGACAGGTGACAGGTTTTGGGAAGTTAGCCAATCCAGTACAACCCAAACTCACCAGATGTGCTGTTATTATAATCCAACAACTACACAAGTTTTGTGTTATATCCAATTGGACACAGCTGCGCTCAAGGATAATGGAGGGGCCCATTGTCAATCTGCAACAGTAATGTGTAATGACAGGAAGAAGAAGATTCAAGTGGTCTGTGAGAAGAAGGGGGTGGAGAGAGAGGGATATTGTGGATGAGGAGAGATAAGGCAGATTTTAACTCATGTCCACATCCCTTCAACCATACTGCTGTTGGGATTGTGTCAGTAGTGCAGCAGAAAAAGTGATACAGCTCATCAAAGTTTGAACTCCAAGTTTATTTTTGAGTATTTAAAGAAATGCTAATTCTGTGTGTTCAGTATATGTGCAAATGTCATATTAGTTATAATGATTCTGGGGCCAATTGATTGTTGTTAGACTGTTGAAGAACTTCTTCCCCTGTCTTGGTTTTCAGAGCATGTCCTCAGCTGCCATCTCCAGCCACTTCGGATCTAAAGAGGCATCAGTGGACTGGAAAGTGAAAAGTCAGGAGAGGGCTGATCATGTGATGATGGCTGCCCAGTGGCTCAATGAGCCTCTGAATAACATGCTGAAGGGCCAAAACCCATGTGACCAATCAGCTGTCGACCATATACTCAGGTAGTTACTGTGTTAGTTGCATCTCAATTGATCATCCATTTCCAGATACTCCACTTTGTAATAATTATTATTGTACATTTCATATTGCCTGGTAGGGTTTACATACATTTAATTGTGGTGGACAGCCTGCTATCAAAAGTTATTAGCCTTAAAAATACTTGTTTCAGGGGAAAATTTTGGTGTATTTTGTAAGAAATGCGTTGGAGAACTTTTATATTGTGACTCGAGTAGAATTCTGGGAGAAACAAAATATTTGCAATTTTTCTTAAAAATGATTTAACTTAATGTTCATCAGATCATGGACTTGTTAACTGATTAAGCATCCCTGCAGTAATCACTAATAATCCCACCTGAAATACTTTATCATTAGTTTGTAAATGAATATTAGAAATGTTGAAATTCCTTTGTGAACTTAGCAACTCTAGTTATTTACATGGATCTAGAATTCAATCATTGTATTCATAAACTACAAGGTAAAAACATGAATAAATAAAAAAGGCAATATTTTATGCATAGGCTTAAATGGGGTCATATATTTAGTGTGTATTGTTAAAGCTTTGCACTAGTTTGATTATTGTCACAGCCTATCATACCATCATGCAAAAGCAAACTATAACAGATGCTTGGAGAATAGAAAAGCTTACCTAGGCTTGGAAGTGCATAAATTAGGTATGATTGGAAAGTTAAGGCTGTTTCAGTGATTCAGTGAGCCCAATTGATGTGTGATGATATTCATCCCTATAATAGCTAAGTAACTGTATAGAATTTTAAAAACCCCTGTATGAAACCTGTTGTGACCTCTCGGATAATCACAGATTTATATATATGTATTTTGACACACACACACACACACACACACACACACACACACACACACACACACACAAAATGTCAAGTTTTTGATACCAAATCCCAATGTGTTGTTCCTCAGTGTCATGATGTCATGATGTGATCTTTTTGAATACATTCTGGAGCAGTCAAAAATGGTCAGCACCAATATCTGTTTAACAAGTATTGAGACATAACTCAGCATGGTAATGGCCTACATATAGTTATCTGATAATGTTCAGAGCCCTTAAACACTGTAATCGTTTTAGTTATTCATTGAATGAGTGAATTGATGATTCATTTATGACAAGAACAACTTGACTCACAGTGATGAGTCAAATGAATCTTCAGGTTCCCAGCGTTCAGATGGTGGACACCACTTCTTTGTGACATCAACTGTTGACCTGCTATCTCCTTCTAAAAAACGTCTGCCCCCCATGCCTAATTCTCTATTAGGGAGCAGAATGTAAAAGGATTAAAGGCAGATTGTAGACATGGCTTTGGTTGGAGAAGATCGTTATGCATGAAATACTGTGTCATCTGCATAGAAATTTTATAATTTATTATAAGTCTGTGGTAGAGCAATAATACCTATTCATTCATTCATTCATTCATTCATTCATTCATTCATTCATTCATTCATTCATTCATTCATTCATCAATTCATTCATTCATTCATTCATTGCCTTCTTTCGAGGTTGTTGTTTTGTGACCCAATATGTAACTCTGTGTTCTTTAATTGTGCAGCACTTTCTTCATGGCCCACTACCTGGAAGAGAATAACAAGAAGAAGGAGGTGAGTGCTTCACCTAGAGAGCCTGAGGTGGTGCTACGTTCTCCACTGCCTGCACAGACTAAGGACAAGAAGAGTGCTGATAAAGGTAGGGTAGCAACTAGACGTGCAACAGTGTTGTGCTAATCTTACTATCAATTTCCTTCCTGTTCTTCCTGTTCTAAAGACTTGCATCAGCAGCCACATACTGAAACTTAACAAGCTTGTTTGTGTGTCCCAGAAAGGGATAAATTATATACAGCTTCCTCTGTGTAATATTCATCATGTTACATAAAAAACATGGGGGTCTCCATGATCTGTGAGTGACGGACATAAAAAATGGGTTTAAAAACGCATCTAGTGGGGATTGGACTTAAGAACTAAGTGAAGTTTGAGCATGAATAGGGACCAAGAGATCAAACACGTGTTTTTTTGTATAGGGGCCAAAATCTCATATAGGAATTTGAAATGATTAATAGATTATCTATAAGACCTATATCCATTCTGATTGCTAGGGTAAACCACTGCTTATTTAAGTTGCTCTGTAAAGGGTGTAAACTGAGAGCCCAAAACGCATTCACTCTCCTTATGTTACATACATTTTTTTTGCTTACATCACAGGCAAAAAGAGCAACAATACAGAGAAGCCATTTCCTCCATCAGAGCCACCAGAACCCGTTTTGCCCGGGAGCTCGGCCATTGGTTCACTGTCTCTGGCAGTGGCCAAAACTGGGGCAACAATACAGGGTCTCCCTCTCTACAAATACATAGCAGCTCAGAAGAATGGACAGGTTAAACCACACAAGGAAAAACACATATTTTATATGGAAAAGTGCACTGGGAGCACCATGAAATGATGTCTTATGTACTTTATTCAGCCTCCGATGCAGTTTCACATCCCTGTCTCGTTGGTAACTTTGTTGAGCTGTGGGAAGACTTCTCCTGGAAAATTGAGTTTACTGGAGGAAGTGATCCTGATCCCCAAAACTGGGCAACGAGTCAAACAAGTACTTACCACTCTTCAAACATCTCTGTGTAGTTGCTACATGTCCTATCTGTTGGCAGTTAGTGTTGACATGTTATATAAAGTCAGTTTGTCTCTGCATTGTCGGTAAGGCACCCTAGTTCTTCGATATTCACTTGTCACTGTAGCATTTGGTAAACACACCGAACTGTGTACTTCTTCAACAGATCATCACAATGACCCTCCAGTTACAGAAGGAGATGATGAGAATAATCAACACTTCAACAAAAGCTGGGGTGAGGGACACTGCAATTTATTCCCTGTTAGAATAGGACCTGAGTTCACACAGTCTTTCTAAGAGTGCATAATGTAAAAGGTGTAGGCAAGACCCTTTCTGTTACTGAGCTTTTCTAAAAGTTGCATAAAAGAAAAGGACATTTGTTTTTCATTTCCATCGCTAATCTTCGAGTTAATTCAGGTATGCATGCTTGGAGGATATGTCAAAATGCTTACATTCAATAAATCTACGTCATCTAGAATTTGCTCTGTGTATTCATTGTTCATTGACCTGTTGCCTTAACATTCATGACATGAACAATGAAGAGGGTAAGTGCACATACTCATCTTCTAATAATCTTCCACTGACAACCGTCTCATTCAAACTAATGAATAAATACTCATGTGTTGTCATTCAGATGCAGCTTCAGCCAAGCACAAAACATAGATGTTGACAAGGTGAATTATGTTTTTGCTCCAAGGTCACCCAGGTAGTGCTGTGTAACAATGGAGCGCCGGCCATGACCTATGAGCGACCCGAACAGCCTCTAGATCTGATCACTGAGGCCTGCACTAACCTTGGACTGGCACTGGGAGCAGAGATCCATTTAGCAGTAAACTGTGCTGCCCCTGAGCTAATGGACTTTGTAAGTTAACGAAAGCAAGTTGCTGGCTTTGTGTGAGCCAAGGTGTTTGGAGTCTTTGTGTTGGAGTACTTGTGTAAATCAATCCTATATGCATACAGCTGAAGAGGTCAGTTCACATGCAAATACAGAAACCATTCTTTAGAATTGGGACGAATCATGTCTGACCAAAAAACGTACACAATTTTCAATTTTCAATTGTTTTGTATGTCCTGCCCTGTCAATTGTAAAAATATATTAAAAGTCTCCAAAATATATAAATGAAAATACCTGCTGATAACATAGGTGTAAAAACTTCCCAGTATACTCATCTTTGTTTTTAAATATGATGTTTTATTAATGATGTTCTACTTCCTGTCACCACTGTCGAATTTTACAATGTCAAGAAAATGACAAAAATATATGCTGACACTTAGTAATTGAATGAATAAGGTAATTTAGCTAATGACATTTTTCAAGCATTTTCAGTTTTGCTAATGGATGACAAAACAAAGCAGGGAAAAAAATATCTTTATTTAATAAGGAAATTATAGAATTTATTTTATTAGAGATTAAAGATTAATGTAGTAATAGTCTTTATATATCTTAACTGGAAATAAAGTACTTTCAAATACAATATTCAATCATATTACTTGAGTAAAGAATGTCTAAAATCTGGAGCTAATAAAAAGATTACATTTCTCCGTAAACACGTGTTTAATAGTGTAAAAATAGTTTAATTTGGATGGATAGCTTATTAAATTGTGATGGCTGAGTTTGCCAATTGTGAATACACCACAGAAAAACATAGAGCTAATATCCTCATCAATTTATGTGACCCATGCATGTGCAAACAATACTAAATTTCAATATATCCCCCATCCCTATTGGCAGTAATGGTGTCCATTGAATCCCGACAGGGAAAAAAAACCTCTTACACAATTAGTTTTTTGTTTGAAAGCTGATCAGTTAGTTACAGTCTCACATGTTCTCTTTCACTTTGATGGCTGATTTCTTATGGAAACAATCAAAACAAAAGATTTATACTTGAAATGGCTTTGTGCCTCTTTTTTTTATGTTTGTGTACTATTTTGTTGTTTATATGACTTCAAATCTGTCAAAGAAATCCCCTCTATTGACATATTTTTCCTGTTTTTTTTAATTAAATATTGATGATGACATAAAATGAGTTTATATCAATATAACGTTTCAATGGTAACACCTAATGTGTGTTCTTGCTAATCATTATAATTATGTTTTGTTTATAACAAACATAAATCAGGTTATCAAATTAATCAAATTGAACTCTTGAATGAATAGATATTAAAAACAGATAACATTAAATTACTTTTTGTGCGTCTGACAGAGTTGACAAAACGTTTAATCGACAGATTTTAAAATATTTTCCATGAATAACTGAAGAGTAAAAAACTAAGAATACAAAACATACAAAGAATAACAAAGAATAAATTATGTTTTGTCCGAATTCTCAAGAATGAGTGACATGCAAGGCGCAGCTGTTCGACACACAAGCAGCAACGAGAATCCAATTAGTTTTTCTCTTTTCTTCTTCGCAGTCTAAAGGAAAGTATGAAGTTGCAACAGGAGTTTTGAAGTCTCCGGATGAATTAGTTGATATGTACCAAACCCTCATCAGTAAATACCCAGCAGTGGTGGCCTTAATTGATCCATTCAGGAGAGAAGTAAGTCATTATCAAAACATCTTCATTATTTCATCAATTTGCCCAAGTCATGTATGCAGACAAAATTGTTTATATATTGTTTACATACAAATAGATATATTTCATTGTTCATTTTATAGCTTGTTTCCTGCTCCTGACACACAAGTGTTTAAACAGAAAAATAGAAACAATTCCTATAAGGCCAATTTAGATAAAGATAGCTGTGCAGTTAAGGGACACGATGGTGTTATGCTATATTTTTCTTATTGAAAAAGTCGAACGCAACATCATATTGGTCCGTCTCTCAATACGCCCTTGTGTCTCTCAGACCCAGATCTTTTGGTTCCTACTGAACATGTAAATCTGTGTGGTGGTTTGAATGGACAGAAATTTGAAGAGAAATACAAGGTTTAAATGCTAATCAACCCAATGGTTGACAGCTGAAACCTGACATCTAGCTATCCAGACCAAGGTTATAATAGTTTTGGATTTTTCATTAGTTTTAGTTTTAATTTTGTTGTGATTTTTTGTCTTCAAATTCAGTTAGTTTTAATTCGTTTTTAGAGTGAGTTTGCTAGTTTTTTTATTTTTATTTTTTGGAAAATGCTTAGTTTTAGTTTAGTTTTTATTAGTTTTAGTTTTTTTGTAATGGGGTATTTGTTGGGTTCCGGATTCAATAAGGTCCCAATAAATGTTTCCTTTATTTCCTTTGTCTGATCCATCTCAGCCCTAATAAGTTTATTAAGTCATAAAACCAGATAGATGAAATAGATTTCATATCAACCAAAAAGGTTTACGTATGAAAAAAGTTGACAAAGACGAAAACTAAGGGCATTTTCACTATAATTTTAGTTAGTTTTAGTTAGGTTTGTAACCACAAAATACAGTTTCAGTTAGTTAACGTCTTTTAAAAACTCTCGTTTTTATTTTTATTTCAGTTAACGAAAATGTTTTTTCAATTCTAGTTTTCATTATTTTGTTAGTTTTTGTTAACTATAATAACTTCGGTCCAGGCATTAACACCTGTTGAAAGGCTGAAAAGATGCTTACTAGACATGAGCAGCTTGTGTTGACCTTTTGTGAATTTCCAGTAATTATAAGCAGGGCTCTGTGTAGAACCAACAGTAAAAGCCCCTCCACTCTTCTTACCGCTCCTCCTGAGCTCTCTGTCTGCCCGTACTGTCTGAAAGCAGATGATGATCGTATTTGCTTCCAGAACATGTGTGTGCAGTCATGAACCTTTACACCATTAATGCATGTGTTTCATACTGCTTAACTTGCATCCTTGTTCTTGTGTGTGTATGTTTATGCTCTTGAAGGACATAGACCAATGGGAGAAGCTGAGCAATGTGATTGGAGACTCATGTTCGCTGCTCTCTGACATCACTTATAATTCAAAAGCCCCTCCACTTCCAGGAGTCAGAGGTCACATCTTAAAACACATTAATGAGACAACAGTCAGTGATTTGATCTGCATCACATCAGAACACCAAGGTAAAATATACACCGAAGGGTAAATACTGTCAACTCAACTTCCACAGGAGGAATACAACATAGAAACAGAATGTTTTGACCTTCTAAATCTATTTGGAAACTATAAGAACTATATTTGCTGTTTCAAGCTTCCAGTTTGATTCAAATCCTCATCTGAAACAGGTAGAGGTGTCCGGAAACAAAAGTTTGTGATGACTGCGATGGTGGTGCTGTATTTAGCACACTCTCGCCCATTGTCAGCTGGGATTGGCTCCAGCTCGGATAAGCGGTTAAAGATAGCGAATGAATGAATGAATGAATGAACACACAACATTAGTTTCGATGCTTCCTCTGTGACACGTCTCTGCTAAAACTTACATTTCCTAACACACTGTTGAGAACATTTCACAGAAATTAAGTCCAATGTTCATCTGTATATTTCATCTGAAAATTGTTAAATACCTTGCCTCAGTCCCAGCACTTGCTAATAATATAAGGCAATAAACAACAACACCATGAAGAAGAAAAGACTACACAGGACGCTGGATGAAGACAGCCATGTCTGGCTTCCTGTGTGAACCATTCTAACGATTGCGTCAAAAGCCTGCAGTGAACTGGTCAAGTGTGGTTGTAAAGGTGCAGGCGGTTGTGGTGCAAGGTGCTCATGCAAGAAGGCACAATGGAATTGCAAAGGTCTTTGTTGTAAATGTAACAAATAATATGAGTAAAGCTAATTAAGTTCAATTAAATGTATGCACGTTATTCATTTTGCAGAATACATGCACTGTATATGACCTGTATTGATAAACGTCCAACCGCTTAGGAACTTTGAAATTACCTAAATAAATGGCTAAAGTGAACATATCTTTTTGATCAAATAATCATCTAGTGATATTCTCAATAGCATTAAATGATTTCTTGACCCAGAAAATGTATAATTTGACACAAAGATTGACCTTCTAAGTGGCTTGGAAGATATACTGGTTCTCATAGACTTTATATGGCTGCCATCTCCGATGTGCAATCTTGATGAAGTGGCTCCTACCAAAAATTTAAACCTATGGTGATAGAGAGCATGTGGAAAAAATTTGGTGCTTTTGTCCAGCGTGTCCCCTTTATTTAGCTCAGCCGCCGGACTATAACGACCCAGCCAAACTCATGAGCACGAAAAGCTTTTCTGATGATATGATAAAGGTAATTGGATGTATTAGTAAACTGGTAGCGAAACAGCTGGTAGTGAAACATGAATGAAGCAGCTGATGCATGTTGAAGTGAGACTTCAACCACATTGAAATCCCTTTTCTTTTTCATCTGTAAAATATTGATTCTATGGTGGATTGCTATCACTACTAATTAGGTGTGTATGTGTGTGTCTCTTGACCTGTTGATGTGCAGGCTCAGTGTTAATGGGAACGACATGCAGTGAGCCCTGCAGTGATGACTCTTTGTCAGATATAGTAAGTCTTATTCCTTCTCTTTTTCATTGTGTTTCATGTCATTTGTCTGATTAGAGAACAGTTCAACATCTCTTCACCACATTCTAATTGTTCTCATTGTTTAAGTGTCTCGGAGAAGGAAATCTTGTTCCAAAGCGGCAGTGATCTGCAATAATGATGTGTTGTGTGTGTAATGTGAAAAGATCATGGAGCGCTTTATAGTGAGTTTCAGCTCATTGTTAAGCTGTCTGGCCCACAGCTGTTTTCAGCTCCTCAATAATATTTTAAAAAGCCACTGTACACGACTTGCTCAGCAGTAGCAAACAGCAGGCACAGTCAGAGAGCAGCCAGATTCATATGTTTCCTTCAGGTGTTGGTAGAGACCAAAAACCAAGCTGAAAGAGAGTGAATATCACATACCCTCTTCATATAGGGCAGAGATAGGCAACCTGTGGCTCCGGAGCCACATGTGGCTCTTCAGGCCATCTACAGCGGCTCCCTTTTTTCTCCTAGATTTGCCACTTTTAATATCATAAATCTGTGATTTTTTTCTCCGAGATTTGCCAATTTAAATTTCATAAATTTGTGACTTTCATACTTGGCCCTAATTGGCAAAATTTAGAGGCTTAGAGGATGACCAAAGAATTATACAAAATAATGTGGGTTTTTTTTTACATTTTAATATTAATTGATCATTGATCTATGCCCAAATCAATTTGTATTCTTCAATTGTAGAAAATTGGTTTATAAACAGTAGTAAAACATTTTTTAAAAACATTATAGTCAACATAAATGCGCATCATAGCTTATGACAGTCTGCGGCCTGACGCCTTAACCTCTAAATTTTGCCAATTTCAAGTCTAGTTTTGAGTTTCTCTCGCCAGGCTAGCTTTCCTGAGATATTTCTCAGGAGTCTAGCCTCTTATTTGCACTTGGGTCCTCACTGCATTCTGACAAAACCATATTAATAACTGCTCATTGTGACCTATAAGTAATGTTGGTAGGCTAATTAGGCTTCAATTAAGGCTGTTTTATCTTCATTGTAAGGCTCAAAAAAATGTGGCTCCATTCTAAGATGTTTTTCTCTTTTTTGGCCAACAATGGCTCTTTGGTTAGTAAAGGTTGCCTACCCCTGATATAGGCTATGTGGTATTTACATTCAGGAGTAAATATTACTCCATATGAATAACACAGAATTTACAAACGTATATATGTACAGTATATGACTATATGAATAGGGTATGTGTATATATAAAATGTGTTGCTTAAAGATCTGTATGGACCCAATTATAAGCAAAAGGACACACCCAAGTACGCTGTGGTCGTGGACATTTTTTTTAACTCTGTTTCAGAAGGTTTAAATTATTGGCCTAGCAGAAAACAACTAAGGATATTGCTGAAACTACCAAAATTGGGTTAAGAACTGTCCAATGCATTATAGTGGTGAACCATCATCTTTAAGAAAGAAATGTGGTCTTAAAAATTTCTTGATGTTTGATTTGAATGTTTGGTGAAATCAAATCGTCACACATCAACAGGAGAACTTACGGCTATGTTTTCCAACAAAATAGTAGAGTGTGTGACTTTTTTTTGGCCAGGCAGTGTAGTTGATTTCATGAAATACATATTCTGTTTATTATTGTTTTTCTTCTGATATTGCTGTATTCATCTGTGATGGTTTTCACTTTTCAGTCATAAATTAGTGTACGCACATCCCCGTATTATGTTTAGTGACTTTCCAAAAAAAAGAAGAAAGAAATAATGGCCACACACTAAACAGATGCTGCAATGAGAGGTTTATGGATTACATTTATTATTGATCCTCCCCAAAAGAGCCTATTAGTATAGAGTCTTGAATTTGGCCTCAAGCAGAGATGATTACAGAAAGTCATTTGTCCACAAGTGACCCTGATTGAATTTATAGTGATCATCTTTCCACTGTGGAAGAAATATCCACACAAACTACTGCACCTTACACCAAAACACATTTAGACTCAAGGCTATAACTGTGCTAACTGCTCCAGTCAGAAAAGCACATTTGCAGTAGCTTTGCCCTGTTGCAGGTCAGAGCTCAAACATGTGTCAGAAAGCTGTTTTGTTGTTTCAGCTGTTCTGCACACAACTTTTGATGGAACACATGTTGTGGGTAGATGGTTGTCATGGCATTTACACTGTATATCTGTGCAGAGACACAGTTTTATATTGCTACTTGAATTCTCAGACTTTGACTCAATCTTTTGTTTTGCTCAACAACAGCTCAATTGCACAGAGGAATAAGCTACAGTATATCATTGTGGATAATATGAAAATAAAATAAAACAAACCCTAGCCCTCTGTAAAAACACAGCAACAGAGGATTAAGCTTAGTGACTTGAGTCCTTGGTGGATATGTGCAACATTTTATCCTCTTTGTTTCAAACACTACACAGCTCTTTTCATTTTAAAAATAGGTCATTCACATATCTTTAAAAGATATTGTTCATATTTTCTATTATAAGTTTTTATGTGTTCTACTGTATCTAAAAATTAAATGATTCCAGCTCCTCGATGTGTACCTCATGATTATCAGTCTTTTGTGACAGCAAACTGAATAACCTCTCTCTATTAGGTTCATTAGGATTCTGAAGGAACGTATCTCAAATTATGATGGGCATTTCAAATGAATCATTAGCTGCAGCCTTTGTCAGAAACAATGTAAACTCTTGCACACCTGGGCCCGTGGTGTGAGGAAGTGTTAAGCCAACTTTCATCTGCTTGACATGCATGTCTCAATCACATCTCTATCCCCTCCACCCTGAGGTCAGCAAACGCATTTCTCTCACCTGCAGTGGCGGTTCTAGACCAATTTTACTGTGGGGGCCAAGAAAGGGCCAGTGTTTAATCAGAGGGGCACATTAAAGGGGCACGTCAAAAATGATGTTTAAGCATTCAAAACCTTTATTTTAGCTAAAAGTCTCATTTAAGTATATTTGGAAGAACTACATTGATTGAAACAATAAGACTCACCAACATTAACAATTATTTTTGTACGACAATGACATTTCTCTTTTTTGTGCACAATTACTTTTTTATAATTTTGAAAGTGCAGTACAGTGAGAATGATCTTTAAATTTAGCTTTTATTGCACAATTAAACTATCATACAATGTACACATTCTGGGTTCCTTTTGTGTACAATGAGAAATAGGTAAGAATTGTTCCGTCGTTAATCGTTTTAAATTGATCATTTTGTTATTAATTTGACACAGGGGCCACAGCAGGGGCCAAGGGCTTCTTCGCAGGGGCAGTGGCCCCTGTAGGCCCCTGTGTAGAATCTTAAATACCAATAACCTGCCTTCAGTTTCATTATGTGTCTCAATATAACAATGTCATCATCCGTGTAACCCCTGAGACAGTGTCCTGCTTTCTGTCTCCCTCCCTTGGTGGCATCACACACCTTGCCTAAGAGTTTGTGGCTCTTGTCCTCCCTCAGGCTGTGGGTCTGGGTCTGCACTATGTCAAACTGGGAGGTCTGAGCGGTGCTGAGAGGATGACAAAATACAACCGGCTGATTTCTATAGAGGAAGAACTGGCCCAACAGGGAATCCTGGGTAGGTTTTTTATCCTCCTTCATCGTCTTTTTCTTTCTTTTTTTTTAGTCGGACGGGGAAAATAGAGGCTAGACAAAGCCAGACAGAGAGGGAGAGAGGTAGTGATCCCTGTAGGCTTGAGAACACATCTCTCTGTCTCTGTGTTGGATGTGAAAGGAAACTGTGTGTGACGAATCATACAAATGTGTATTTGTGTGTGTAAGTTGATCTGTTAATTGGCAACCTAATTACATTCAGGGACAAATACTTTCAAATAGATTGTTTACAAAAAGCAAGCAAGACACTGGAGGGTTAATGAGAGATAAGTAATCAAGGTTTAGTTAACATATTTATTGGTATTTAATGTTTGTGTTGATACTACATGCTGAAGCCCAGAGTGAGCTGAGGAGGAGTGAGGCTCAGTGTGCTTCAATGCCAGAAATATCATTTCAGTCCAGTTATCTGAGGCATCTGTGGTCTAGCTTTTGTCCGTTTGCTTTATTTTATTATTTTGTCTCATCCACAGTCTCTGAAGAGAAACACAGCCCTCCACTGTTCACTGAAAAGCCACGGGAGCAGTCCACTGCTGGCTGACACAGCCTGCTCACAGGTTCTGTTTTTATCCAGGAATATGACTGATTTAACAAGTCTTCAAATCTATGTCAGTGCTACATTATACCGTACGTCCATACTTTATTCTGCTGCTACTGCTTACTTGTCAGATTTTATGTATAACAACCTGCTGAATTGATTATAAAGAAAATGCATTAGTGTTACCATTCTGGTTTATTAAAATTAAATCAATATGAAACTGTTCACAGATAGGCTAAGTGGGTAAACATAACCTTCAATAAAAACAGTTTTTACAACCCCCAGACATCTCGTTGCTACTTCAGTTATACACAAGCCATATAAGCAGGTGCTCTACACTGTCACTCCTTACACACATGCTTTCAGGTCACAATCAATCATCCTAACAAAAATATCCAAACATTGCAGCTTTCATGAGTCATAACACAGCAACGTGAGCCTTCAGTGTTTACTACAATAGAAATAGAGGAGATCCTCTGGTGAAGGTCATTATTTCATGTGACCACTACTGCAGTTTTTATGGTTTGTGTCGTTAAGGTCAGCTTTTAAAAAAAAGTCAAATATTGATTTTTAATAGTTCCAAAACTGTATTTTGAATCAATATAGAAACAGGTGAATATATATTTATCCACTTGCATATATTTAACATTTCTGTTGCATTTTAGCTTCATTGGTTTTACTGTTGACTTGCCACCTTTTAAAAGAAAGCTTTTTCAAATGTTTTTTTGAATAATTACAGATGTCATATCACATCACTTAAAATGACAAGGACATGGAATTTAAAGTTTAGCAGAAATGTGGTTTTTTTGCTCTATTCTGTAAATCATCTCATGACTCCTCAGATGTACCTTCTGATCTTTTGGGGGTCATGACTCCTAGGTCGGGAACTATTAATCTAGAATACCATAAAACTTTCCAATAAATGAACTGATTTGAATATTTACATCTCTAAAAGGCAGGTTTACCAATCACACATTGACTAAAATAATCCCACTGGGAAACAAACACATGATTTCATTACAGGTGGACGACTGTGGTTTCATATCACTATAAAGGACAATTGTCACACTATATATTTACAAATTGATTCAAGAAGCTCCCTGTTTTAACAGAACCTAGTAAGAAAGGGCTGTCAGATGCTGTGGGGGAACACACACACACACACACACACACACACACACACACACACACACACACACAGAGCTGCGCCAGTGTTGTCCCACAAAGCCTGCCTCCTGTCTGTTGGGGAAGTGTGAGGTAAAGGCCCCTTCATAACTGGTCAGCACCCTTGCTAACCCCTCTCATGGCTCCTCAGTTCCTGGAGGAAATGATTCTGTCAGTGTGTAAAAACAGGAGGGGAGAGGCCTGGAGGAGCATCCGCCCGACCTGCAGGACAGAAAAAAAGGCTGCTTGTATACAGTGGGAAATGAAGGAGCTTCACAAGTGCTTTGTGTACCAGCCACATACAGCTGCATCAATGGGCCTGTCAAGTGAGTCTTCCCTTATTCTTGGCTCTTTTTTCTGTTTAACACACAGAAATCTGGCTGCCATGGTCCTGCTGACACTGCAGTAGTCTTGCTTAACTTGTGGAGGCTGGAAATTAAAATTTGAACTGAAGAGGTTGAGTAGATCCAGTCAACAACAAAAAACAACTAACGGGACACATTCCTTTTTTATTTTGAATGTCAGTTTCGTATTTTATAGGAAGTTCTGTTATTGTGTTGATTATTTTTGGGTTATAGATTTTTTTTTAATGTCAGGCAAATAAATGAAATAACAATTGTTCTCCAACTTATAATTCTTCCAGTTTCATTCTATGTGGTTTCTTGGACTGCTGGCAGTATTGCTGTAACTGACAACCTCTAATCAATGAAACGTGCAGACACAAACTGAGGCCGGACACACAGCAGCGCCTCAACTGAGGCTCCCTGGCAGGCAATTACAATGTTTGGGAAAATAAATGAAATGACTAACAAAATAGGTCAAATTAAGTGTTTCCCAGACACACTAAAAGGACCTCCCTAATTGCTGGTCCCTGAAGGGACAAGAATACAAAAACAACAAAACATTATATTGTATCGGCCGATAACGAGGGAGAAGATGGAGAGCTGAGAATGGGCTGTGGGAGAAGAAAAGGACACAGCATGGTTTGTGTAATTACATGTTTTGGCTCGATCGGCGGTGTGTGTACCGTCCGTCAATCAACATCAGCCAGTTTGGCGGCTGGAGCAGATGGCGGAGGAAGGAATTGAGATGGTCATTGACTTTGTCTCTGCTGGGGGAAGGAAGACGGAGACAACAGATCCACTCCTCCTCTGAATCAAAGACTATATTGCATGTTGGCATACTATTGAGTTGTGCAAGGACAGCTTCGACTAGAAGAACATCATTAGATATGGAGGATATGAGGAGGCAGGGACATAAATCAATACAAAGGCCTTCTCTTCCTTTTTCATCTTAATCCTACTCAAGCAGGTCAACCACTCTAACACTTCAAGATCCAATAATTCACACATCCTCAGAGGGAGAAGCCGAATGTGCTCTGTGCACAACTGATTAGTTTATAGAATCTCCTCACGGACCATTTCCTGTTTCTACCAGCTCCACTGTTTGACTAAATGTGCTGTTAAATGATATTAAAGTGTCACTTCCTGGAGTGAGTAATGAACGTGAGGTAGATGGAGTGGAGTGTTTGAAGCCTGCTGATGATGGTTCTGGTTAGAGAAGAGCCACAATGACATTTCCTCCACACTGTTAGGGGGGATTGGGAGCTGGAAATTGCACCTCAGTACTAAATGAAGCCTAAGCTTTAATTAACCGCAGCACACAATAGGTAACGGACATGGCCCACAGTCCACAGCTCTCATGTTTCAATCCCTTACTTAAGGAAGTGTCTGGGAAATTTGGGCAGGTGTTGAGGGTGAACAAAACAACATACAAGCTGGCCACCATTGTGGTTAAATCACCAGCACAGTCATTGTGATTTTCAAAGGGCACAGGCTGATCCTCCTCATACCTGACTAACACCCACCTCTGACGGAGGCTTAAAGGGGAAATCCATCCTAAGACACTGTAACCTTGTTATAAAACAGCTAGAGCTGAAGTGTTTAGCATTTCTAGACTCACTGACATGCTTTTCAGTGTGTTATTCCCTGATGTGACTCTGCTCATCATATCATTATGATTTTCCCCACATAGCAGATCAACTCATGAATAAAATTAGTAAACATTAAATGGTATTATTTCCTTAGAATGAAGCTGTCACACAGGAAGAAATCTCATGCACTGCAGCTATGAACTAAGTCTGTTACTTTTTAAACAAAATCTTTCAAACATGTTACAAAATGAAAAAGGTTACAATTTTCATTCCATTTACAAAGAAGTTAGAGCTACAAAACTAACTGATTCCAGCCCTGTCCCCCAGAAATGACATTTACAGTTTGTTTTGCCAAATGCATTTTGAGGGGAACATAACTGCTGATTGGATTTTTTTTCAACCAGGCACAACATTTTTTCAAGTGAAGGAAGTGGTATATTTGTGGACCGCACACTAGTCACAAGGAGTGGGTCAGGGTGGATCTGCAATGTTCAGGAATGTTGTTTGTGTCTTGAGACAAAAAGCTCTGAGTGTAAGGGAGAAATTATGGATTTATTGTGATGTAAATAAAGTAAACACTTTATGCTTCATTGTAGTATTTAGCATGAGTACAATCCTTGCTGTAGCTTAACCATGCTTAAAAGAGGTTTGAGTTGCCTAAACATAACCATCCATCATCTGAAACAGTTTATTCTTTACAAGGTAGTAGGCGGCTAGATCCCAGCTAACACTGGGCGAAAGGGGGAATACACTGTGGACAGGTTGCCAGGCAATCACAGGGCTGACACATAGAGACAGGCAACCATTCATGCTCTCATTCACTCCTATGGGCAATTTAGAGTCAAGGCAGTAACCCGGAGAACCAGGAGAAAACCCACAATGACATCCAGCAGAACCTCCAGCGGGTTCGAACCCGGAATCCTCTTGCTGTAAGGCAAAAGTTCTCACTGAAAAATCATAACATTCATTGTGTTTCAGTAGAAACAAGTGTCGGTGAACACTCTATCGATATGTACAGTACCAACATTTTGCAATTTGCCAGATTAGTTGGAACAAAATGTTCCCTCATTATGCTGATGGAATTCTTATCTGGGATGTGTTACTATGCTCTTAAAATCCACTTGCTGTAGCAAATTACTATAAATATAATTTATAGGAGACGGTGTTGTTGATTCTCACATAAAAATGGACATCATGCCCATGTTAGTAAATTTACTTTTGTGATTTCATTAAGCAAAGTCCTAGAATAATTGAACATCACATATTGACATATACTGCTCAAACAAAAATGACATTGCATTCCCTGGTTGAGCGTGGCTCAACATTCTCTTTCTGTGGCAACACATTGGGTTGGAAGATGTCAAAACTCCAGCAACACCTTCAGTATAAAGAACATACATATATGCTTAGCGCAAAAGCTGGACTTTTGACCTTTTCAGACTTTTTTCCCATTCTCAATGCACCTTGAAAATAGCTGTAACTGTGTTTTGTTAACACAGTGATAGGCAAATCAAAGAAGTAAAAATTCTTCATAGTTGACTCGGTCGCTGTGACGGAGAATAAAATAAGTGTTGCTGTGTTGCTGCTGTGAACTTTCAGAAGTTGTCCAGTATTTCCTTGATGTTAGAAAGCCCTGTGCAGTGAATCTATATTCCAGCTGTCTCTCTCCACATCACCTGTACTGTACTAACAAGTCTACACCAATGGAGTCCATATGGACCAAACTGCAGAATAGATGCAGCAGAGAGGAGGCAGTGCCCTACATAAAATAGGATCCAAAGAAGGCTGGGGGGTGTAAGTATGAGTGAGTGAGGGGAACAGTGGAAACAAAGTCTGCCACAGTGGCCTGTAATTGCTCACTGGGCTACAAGGTTAAAACTGGTCTAGACAGAACAAGAGACAAGAGACTGTGCTTTGGCAAAAGCTCAAGGCTACAAAACCCACTCCACTGTTCCTGACAATGCAAACAATAAATTGGGCTTCACCTTCAATATAAGAAAACAGCTGAATGGGTGAATAAACTTCTTTTATTTCACTGAAAACAAATGGCCTCAGTGTAAATCACTGACACTGAGTCTGACCTGCCACATAACCTCTGTCCTGATTCAGAACTGGGATGACTACTCTCATTTGCATTCCTTTCTTTTTCTTGACCCGTCTAATTGTTTTACTGAGTCAGCATAATTCAGTCTGAAATGATTAATTTATAACGCATTGTGTATCCACACAGTAGAATGAAACACGTTGATTTTGTGCGCTATAATCTTCTGTCCCCCAAACCCGGTCTATATGGGTGAATGTGGTGGATAGAGATCATGTCGGGGCCGACCTTCACACGGCAGGGGAGAGGATGGGATGGAGACCTGCACAAAGAAACACACTCACTGAAACAATCAGTGTTGTCACTTTTTCCGCAGCAGGCAAGAATGAATTTGCTGAGATATTGACGACATAAAACAGTGTCATAGACCACTCATAGACAAGATCAACATGTCTTCCAAATTGTGTTTAAATGATGAAAAGGCTCTAGAAGCAGTGATTTTTAACTCACTACCGATAATTTACAACTCATATACTGATGATTATTCTAGAGCTTAACACATGTGTAATGACTACCTTTACACATGGTCACAGTGAGGAGACTTTGTAACTCGTGTAAGGAAATGGATGGAAATAAATTCACGTTGACTCGGTATGTTTTGGACTTGGATGAAGTTCAAGGAAATGTTTGCTACATCATAGTGAAGCACTGTTTACTGTCTTCTTTCTCTGAAATTCACTGTTATATTGTTTTATTGCTTCTTTGTAAAATATTTGACTTAATTTATTGGTATCTATTCTACTTTAGCCAACTTGTTTTATAGTCTCTTTGAAAGGAGTGAAGCAGCAGCAGGGAGCACGGTGCTCCCAAACTGCTCCAGCACTATCTGAGGCTGCACAGCATGTGTGTATCAGTATGTAGGAGGGATATGCAAACAAATGCATTTTAATGTCCTTGTGTGGCTTGGCCCGTGTGTAAGGCCTGGTGCAGGTTTCCTTGTGTTAACGGACAAATAACACAGCTGATCATATCTTATACAGGTGAACATTATAGAGAATGAGCTCATGAGAGAAATACAGTTTGGTTTCAATGAGAGCTCTGTTTTGCAGAGGTGGTTATATTTACTTCAACTTATGTCACACAAATCTGCAAAATCACATGCACACCACCTTTGAGAGAGTCTATAATGCAATTCTGTTGTTTTAAATCCTGTGAAAGATCAGTTCCATTGTTCAGAGTAATTAGTATATTCTTTCTTTACGGTAATGACAGTTCTGGGATTTGCTTAAAGAAAGCTGTGATAAAATCAACACATAAGATGTAAATAGATAAAATATTGATATACTGAACAGACATTGTTAGGATTAAAGAAGGACCTGGTAGTAAATGTGAATGGAAGGAGTTGAAACTTACTGGCGCTGCGTTAGGACTCCAGTGCGTCCCTCCGTCTCAGCAGGATCCTCTGCAGCTGCTCATCGCGCTTAGCTGACGGAGACACTGTCTTTGGTTGGGGGGAGGCTCTACTGAGATTCCCCTTGACAGTTTCAACAAAAACACAGACATACAGACAGCCTTTTTAGTAAAATGAGTATCTCGGCGCAAAGAGTATTGTATCACATAATCAACAGAACCACAGTAAAATATTTGCTCATTTGATCTGCTGTTCTTCATCTTGTTTGTGTAGTATGTACATATTGACCGCAGCCCTTTGAATGTTTCAGTAGGACTATTTTATTTTTAAATATCAGACTACTTTTCAAACCTTTGTAAAATGATAGTGTATTTTAACATTAAATTCTGGTGTGAACACAGCCATGTACAGTTAAGAAAATAAAGCCTTTGCTTTACAAAATATGCCTTGTGAGTACATTGGATTGTTTTGAAGTCTCATTACCATGATTCCTTTAAGTTCCTGAATGGCAGAATTAGAGGGCAGCCTCTCCATCTGATAAAAGGAAAATAGGAGGAAAAAGATGGGTTTGGTAAATAAACAGCAGCCTGACATATTATACTTATTTTCCTCATTCAGCACTTAGAGGCTAAACTGCACCTCTTACCACAGAGATGACACACTGTAGGCAAGCATGAGGACGTATGCTTTCTACAAGAAGCAAATGTGTAAACACACAATCATTTTGAGTCACGTCAATTTTCCCATTCTCATTATTTATAATTACCTTGTAGAGCAGGTCCTAATGCTATCTAATTTGGCAGAGTTGTTGTGGCGGAAGAACATGCAGACTGAAAGATGTCTTGGCCATATGTCATGTTTTATAAAAACAAGCAGCTCTTAGATAATCCCACACACTGATGGATTTAAGAGCACTGAACAATTTACACTCAACCAGGTACAATGGGGTTTAGTCTGGTGATTTCAACAAAGATGACAACACATTTTCTGCCACAATCATAGCAAAAATCACACATGTAATTCCTTTTCATGTTTTTTTTCCCTTTCTGCAGTTCAACTTTTTTGCTAACTTTCTGAAGGTCGTATTCATTTTTCTTGGGTCTGTCTCATTAGTTAATTCTTCTCCTGTCCAAGTCCACACAAACAGTGAATGTAACTCATGGTTTTAAAGCTGCCAAACATAAATTCATGTAGTTTGATGGTGATGGTCAACATCGATGGATAAGTCATGAATAATGTTGAAGCTGACTTTAGCCTTACACTCAGGTGGGGGCAGGAGCTGAGCTGACAGTTGATCTCCACCCGCTGCAGAGTTAGGTTAGATGGCATGAATTTCCCATGCATGTTGAGGAAATTGATTCTGAGTGAAACCCTCCATTGTGGAGGCTAGAAGTGGTGGTCAGAAGGCTGTTGATGCCTGTTTTCTATGGCAACCAAAGAACCTGCTGACAAACACCTGTAGTATAGGAGGTCGTCAAGCTGAAGAAGGATCCCTCTCAGAACTGGTTAGCCCAGGGGTCTCCTGATGCAGGAGATCAAAAGGACTTTCAGTTGGCCTCAAGGAAGTTGTGGCAAAATTTAAATAACTCAGGAAGGGACAGGCTGTGTTCAGAATGGGGATATTGTCAGTGATGGAAAGAGCACTTTGAGGAGCTCCTTAATCCTAAAACCACTGCAGAGAAGACAGAGTTAAAGGACTCGAGGGAAGGCTTAGCCATATCCCTGGCAGAGGTCAATGAGGTAGTGGAAAAACTCCTCAGCGACAAGGCAACAGGTGTGGGTGAGATTCGTGAGATGCTTAAGACTCTGGACCTTGTTTGGTTGTCCTGTCGCTTCAGTGTCACATGAAGTTTGGGAAAACTGCCTGTGGCATCTGATCAGGATGCTGCCTTTTACTATCCTGGGTATACCCATACTGCCTTGCACGCTCGAATTTAATTTCAAACCTCCACACAGTCTGGAAACTACAGCCGTTTCTAAGCCCTGTTTTAGGGATCCAATCACAGAACAGGGAGGGACGACAAGATGATGATGCGTACTACTCGGCAGATGGAAGCTTGTAGTTTTGTAGTTTTCTTACAGATCCAACATGGCTGCAGCAGACGCGAAACTCTCTTTAGCTGTAGACGGTGTTTTAAATAGTTTAGAGTGAAAGTTTATTTTAAAAGGAAGAACAACGTTTGACTTTAAACTCCTGTTTAACCACCAAAAAGATGTTTTAGCCTTGCTTCCGACAGGATTTGGCCAAAGCCTAATCTACCAACCAGACCCACTACCGCTCACTGCTGTAACACCGGTGATCTCGCTACGACCCGCAGCAGCTCGTCTATTGACCATAAAATCAGTGGATGTGTGTGGCTGAATGACATGAGGGGGAATAAGGCGTAAAAATAAATAATCTTGCAGAAAGCGAGAACTGGAGAAGCAAAGCAGCAAGCAACACTCTCTCTCTCTCTCTCACACGCACACACAAACACACACACACACACACACACACACACACCAACACTGCCATTAGACTGTGAGCTGAAACTACAGAGCAGCCAGAGTCAGAACATGCTGCAGAAAAATGTTGCAGAAACAGAATTGAGCATTTTAGTCTCAAAGTAGAGATGGGCTACTCTGGCTATGTAAACATTAATTTCTGTCGCTCTACATACGTCATCTGGTATAACTGATACGATTGGCTAAGAGCTACGTACAGACGCTTTTGATAGACATTCTTAGCGCCCACATAAACGGCTCCGGAGGATCGTAAACCACCCCTCCTCTATGGAGAAATGAATGGCTGGTTTCCAGACTAATCTCATTTGTGATATAGTCTGGCGTTCGCCAGGCTACCCTTTTACAGTTATTTCTGGCACGTCCAAGTGGGAGCAGGGGTGGAGCCATTTCACACTGGAAGGATGATATCTCTCATCTAGCCTAGAAACGCCTAGTTCTTAATCCCCCCTGGAGAAGCTGATGGATGGACAATTTGCCGTACAGCAACATTAGCTTGTCACCCAAGTGAGGCAAAAAACATGGACATATTACATGGGTTGCGTTCAGATGATTTTTTTTTTAAATTACATATTATATGATTTGTGAGAGCCATGGTGGAAAAGAGGTGGAATATTCATAACACACCCACATCAAGGTCACCACACCAGAGCCAATGGGAGAACACAGTGCTGTGTTATGGGCTATTATTGACAGTTGCATCATTCTAGAGGTTAAAAGCTTAAATGAACTGGCTGTAAATGTGAAACCATGCACACCAAGTGTCAGATATTGTCAGGGTAATACATAATTTGAAAGGATTTTTGAAGGTACCTTTCTCCTGGTTCTATTAGGTGACTGGCCGACAGGTCGAAGTTGAACACCTTTCTTGATCCTATGCATCATTTCCTCCACTGCCTGCTGCTTGATGTCCACTTCTGGGAGTGACAGACACACACAAGCAAGAGAGAAAAACATCAGTTTGGGATGTTTTTTGTTGTTGTTATTTTTAAACATGTTATACTCACTTATACTAAACAGGAATCTGCCACAGAGGGACACAGTGCCAGCACTAAATCAGTTTAAATCTTTTTGAGAGGTACAGAACACTGTTTAATTCTTCTTAGCACTGCACTTGAAATATGTAGCAAATTTTGATGTAAAAGTTTGAAAATGACACAATCCCAGTGGAGTGAAGTTTTTTTGGTTCTTAAAGGGGCAATGTGTAATTTAAGACCACTTGCTTGAAATATGTATTTTCACCAAATGCAAGAATTGCTTGATTTATACTAACTACAGTGATGACACTGTTCTAAATTGTTGAGCTTGACATCTAACACGCCTGTAATGTGCTCAAAATGTAGAGCAAATTTTCCAAAATTAAGACCTACACCCAAAATAATATTCTTCATTTGAGACTGTTACTGCAATGGACAAGTCCCTGGAGAGTCTAGCTCCATTATGCCGAGCCAATGTTAGCCTAGCCTGTTTCCCAGCTCGCCTGCCTCACTTCTGCTTTCTCTCACACCCACACTGCTCTCCGCCGGTTGTTGGTCTCAATGTGTTCTGCTTAGCTAATACACTCCATCAATTGCAATCTCTCAGTTCATGTGTGGGTCTTCATTAGCATGTAGTTATAGCTGTAAACTTAAACTGCTAACTGCACTACCGCTAACAGTGTAGCTGTGTCTGGGAGCGTGTCTATGTTCCCCTCTTTGTATGAGACCCAGGAACATAGGACCCTTTTTCCCAGCTTTTCCCAAAAAGGGTCCTATGTTCCCCGGTCTGTTACTATTTCCACCATTACTGCCAGATCCCATGGCAAATAGGCCTATACGCGCATATGAAATAGGCCTAGAAGAGGAAAGATTAGGTCAGGGGTGGAAAACCTGCAGGTCTCAAGCTAACCCTAACCCCACAACAGTGGGGGGGATGCTCCTCGGTTTGGATTGCGAGTCCATGGCCTAGAGGTTAGGAATCAGGCTTCAGGTTCGAATCCCGGTACTGACAGGTCTAGGACTGAAGTGCCCTTTAGCAAGGCACCTAACCCCCCTCGACAGCTCCCCGGGCGCAATAATGTGCTGCCCACTGCTCCTTGCATGGTGTGTTCACTTGTGTGTAAAAAAAGGATGGGTTAATGCAGAGGTTGAATTTCCCCATTGTGGGATTAATAAAGTAATCTTCTTCTTCTTACTTTGTTGCAGTGTTGCCATCTCCTTAGTAAGGAAAGTAGCTATTGACTGTCCAAATAAATACCATGTGCATGTAATTGTAATGGATGCTGTGAGAGGAATAATGTCATGTGAAAGACAAAAAGTCAGAAAAAAACACCCTAAATATAATATATATAGAACTACAAATTCCAACCCTCCTCCTTTATCTGACTTTGGAACCGGCAAAAGAGACACTCTGACTGTAAGCTAGTCAGCAGCGACTTTGTGCGTTTGCGATTCCTCTGCAGTCAGGACACAGTGGGGTTAACATTTCCTGCTCTGACTGCAGCTGAGGGTCTGCTGCTAGAGGACTGTGCTGCTTGTCAGTGCTTTGGGGCGCGGGAGGGGCCGCCGGCAGCCCCCGCGGCTCGTCAAGAAGAGTAGGAACCAGTCTCCAAAAGTCTCCAATAACACCAGAAAAAGGTCGCTGGATTTGTCGCTAGTCGCTTTTTTGAAAAAGAGTCGCTAGAGGGGTCTGAATAGTTGCTAAATATAGCGACAAAGTCACTAAGTTGGTAACACTGCTTCCTCGTCCTTCTTAAGGGCAACTGGACACTACAGTGACTCACTACTAACGTGGTATTACAAGACAGGACGGGTCGGGGCTGGCTGGCTAGCATCCGGTTAGCATGCTAATTTCAGCAGATATCTCTGTAACACAATACTTATACGTCACTGATATTCAATTTTGCACACACACACACACACACACACACACACACACACACACACACACACACACACACACACACACACTAAGAGCGAGCAGTAAATTTTTCCTCTGCATTTAACCCATCTTTTACACAGCAGTGAACACACCATGCTAGGAGCAGTGGGAGGTTAGGTGCCTTGCTCAAGGGCTCTTTAGTTCATGACTTGTCAGTCCTAGGATTCCATCCAATGACCTTCCAGCAGGACTCCCTAACCTCTAGGCCATGTCTGCCAGTAAAGTAAAGTACACCTGTAGGGTTTAGAGCCTTTGTAGTATGAATTTACCAAAATTATTTTTTGCAATTACACTCACTGTGTAAAAAACATCAACAATGTTCAGCATTTTTTCATCCAAAACTTTTGTGAGGATAAGAGAGTTTCTCAAGTTCACAAAAGATGGTAACAAAAAATCTAATACTGCAATAATGTAGCCCATTGGCAAAGAATGTGAATATTTAATTTTCTAACGTAGCACATTCATTGGTATACACAATGGAACTATTGTCAGTAAGATGTCTTTAAAATGTCACACAAAAACTATTTCGTGTTAAACTAATAGTAAAATATTTCACTCAAAAGTGCTCAAAAAGAGACTATTATTCAGGTGTCAGAGTAGAAGATCCTTGGATGGCGCCTATTCAGCCCTGTATGTAATTCCAACAAAAAAACCCTGTGCGCAGTGCTCAATTCAGGCCTCATACAGTATATTAAAAAACGATTTAACGAAATGAGGATACAGTATAGCCTGTTCAGTCAACGTGGATGTCCTACCTGCTCAAAAAAGTCAAGGCTTCCCTTTTGTTTGCACAAATTGAAGAATTTATCATTTTGACCTAATAGGCCAATGGTGGAGATGTGAGTTTGAATTTCACATGCACCACTTGCCTCAATATTTGTTCTTCTACACAAAAGTGACTTTGATTTGCAAGGGAAAGGGTGAAAAGGATCAAATCTGAAAGGGAAAAATTGGATTCAACACCAGCTCTCCTTCACTGACATGCATGAGAAATCACAGCCCTGAGGAGAATAAAATTCAAAATGAACATGCATCGCATAAAGAAAGAAAAGATGTGCAGAATGTTTAAAGCAAGTCATTTCATTTTGAACAACAATGACCATCTAAAATACACCTTTTTCTTGCAGTCCCCCCACTCATACACCACGTTTTATTCAAAGGGTATATGACTATTACAATCATCCTGTATGCTGGTGAAATATTAAAAACTATTCAAAATATTTAAAAATATATACAAAAAAAATACATCACTCTATACTTCTTTGTTACAGAAAAATCTAGATTTATTTGGATTCATAGTTGCATAAATATATTCTATATATTGGTGAAAATGTGACCTCAGCATCTCAGACTCTCTCTCTATATATATTTGAACCACTTTCAATGTGAAAGAAGAACCAGACTGATCTTTCTCCCTGTCTAGCTCTCTGGTATGACAGCAAGTCCTTCAGCTGAACATCTTTTTTTCCATTTGTTCTTCTTTTCTTTTGCTCAATATCACCATCAAAATGTGTGTATTTCCGAGCAGATTTAAAAGCATTGTTTGGTGTTTCTTAAGGATTTGTGTTGTGTACTGTTGTAGAAATCGTTAATTACAATACAACAGCTGGTGCTGAAGGCTTAAACCTGCAATGCAGAACTTTTGTCTCCCCCTTCTGGCAGTGAGAGTCATTACGCACACACTGTCAACGTGTGCTTATGACATATGCCTGCAGGTGAGCTCACTGTATCTCACCCACCCCCAGGAGAGCTTTCTTCAAGTCTTCTGGTACAAATCATTCTGAACAGGCATGTTGTGTACCTGCACTGCAATAGCATTTTACAAAAAACAACCGGTCCAAGATCGGTAAGTGGATTTTGACGCACTGTTATGGGGAGGTCGCCACACACAGCAGACACCAACCCACACGACTCGGGTATACTGAGAAGACAGAGAGTTCTCCGTGCTGGCGATAGGCTTAATCAGCATTGTGTGAACTTGCTTGCGAAGGGCTTCAATGTAATGAATGTTCATTTATATGTAAAAGTCCTGCACTCTAGCTTTAACTCTGTATATTCTGTTAATACAGGAACTTTATTTAAGCAAAACAAACAAAGAACTGCACCAGATAATTGAATGCACATTTTGTGGATGTCTGATGTATACCTGGTGTCTTGGCTGAGTCCTGGACCACCAGTGGGATGTCAGTACTGTTGTCTCTTCTCTTGCGGATCAATGATAATAGTGAGCTACAGGGGGAGGCACAAATAAAGATCATTTGGTTGTTATTTAGGCAGCTGCTTTCAAAGGATCAGACAGCTCTACCGTAAGCACATGTGGTAATAAGACTGAACACAGCTGATAAGGCAACACAAAGGACGCCATAGGGCTCTGAGGCTTCATAGGTGTCCAACAGTAGCTGTGTGTCCATCAAAGTAGAATTGAATTTTGATGTGTAATTTTGAAATGTTACATTAAAAAAATGTGAATTAGGGACGTTTCCATCGTTTAGATCAAGGCTACATTAGTTTTGGATTTAAAAAAAAATGTTTTAGTTTTAATTTCATTGTGAATTTTTGTTCTCAAATTCAGTTAGTTTTAATTAGTTTTTAGAGTGAGTTTGCTAGTTTTAGTTTAGTTTTTGAAAATGCTTAGTTTTACTTTGGGTTTTATTAGTTTTAGTGTTAGTTTTAGATTTTTTGTAATGGGCTATGTGTTGGGTGCGACATTCAAAGAGGTCATAATAAATGTTGCCTTTAATTGCTTTGGTTTATCTATCTCAGCCCCAATAAGGTTATTAACTCTCACAGTTCCAGGTGTTTTGAATGTTGGTTGGAGTGTAGACATCCCAGTCTCAGTAAACATATTTACCATGTGTTCCTACATGTTCACTAACCAGCAGATATTTAGTTGGAGCTAAATAAATACATTTCATATCAACCTAAAAGGATTATGCACTGTTTCCCCTACATGTATTCTGCTGGATTTTCAGCGCCGCCGCAAAAAAATGTGATTTGTAATTTCATGGTTGAATTGAAGACTTTCACTTGCACACAGTGAAAGCACAACATCCAAAGAGTGTTGCGCCGGCAAAACCATAATAACTAAACGGTTTGTGCTATCGGAAAAATTCCAATGTTTTCTAAAAGCTGAGAAGTTGCTCTTTACAGCCAACATGGTGTCGTTACGGTAATTACTCTCGCGCTTCTCCTGGAAGCCCACAAAACAGCAATACACACACTCAGCAGTGGAGAAATAGAAACACTGGTTGATGTATTAAAAAAGTTGACAAAGACGAAAATGAAGGACATTTTAACTATCATTTTAGATAGTTTTGTAACTACACAGTACAGTTTCAGTTAGTTATTGTTTTTTTTTAAAAAACTTTTTCAACATGGTCACAATAAATGTTGCCTTTATTTCCTTTGACTGATCCATTTCAGTCCAAATAAGTTCATTAAGTCATTAAACCAGATAGATGAAATAGATTTCATATCAACCAAAAAGTTTACGTATGAAAAAGGTTGACAAAGACGAAAACTAAGGACATTTTCACTATAATTTTAGTTAGTTTTAGTTAGTTTTGTAACTACAAAATACAGTTTCAGTTTAGAAACTGTCGTTTTTATTTTTATTTCAATAAACGAAAATGTTTTTTTAATTCTAGTTTTCGTTATTTCGTTAGTTTTAGTTAACTATAATAACCTTGGTTTAGATCGAATAAACTAAGCTGCATAAACATACTTTTGTCAGCAGATGGCAGTGTAATGTATAGCTGTCCGCTAATCCGTCTGTAAACAGTAGAAGAAGAAGAGATTGAGCAAAAGAATAAAATAGGTTGCTAATCGGACAACTTTTCCCACTCATGAGAGAAAATACAGTACTGTGCAAGTCTTAGGCAGGTGTGAAAAATGCCTTAAAGAATTGATGCTGGTTTTAAGGCAAATGGTGGTCACACCAAATATTCTTCTTCTGTTCACTCACTTTGCATTTCATTGATAGATAAAAATAAACTGTTAACATTTCTATTTTTTTAAGCATTCTTATTTTACAGCATTTTCTCAAACCTGCCTAAAACTTTTGAATAGTACTGTATGTCTTCAGGAGTTAGATTCAATCGGGCAACTTATATTTGTTCTTTTATGTCAGCTCGTCTTGACCGGCAGAGCAGAAACAGCTGTGTGTCATGTGAGTTAAATGCTCGATCATGTGAACTTATTCGCAAAAAAGCATTTCTATCTCCCGTTTTCCATCTTCCCCTCAAAATGCCCATTGAAATTTGTTGATGGATCACGGCTAGTGTCAGGCAGCTGTTTTTATATTCATTTCCATTTTTCTGTGTTCTGTAATGCCAGAGCAGCGTTATTACTCATCTTTAATAGAGAAAAATAAGAACAGCCTCAGGTTACTCTTCAGCACTATAGCCAGGCTGACAGAGTCATCAGTTGAAACAACTTCATGATCCTATGTAATGAAAGAATTCGAACTACTGGAGATAAAATTCACCACCTCCTGCCCTCAACTGGTACTGGTACTTTATATTGAACCTGTCTCCATCCCAAAAAGGATGCTTACCTTTAGTTACACTGTAAAAAAAATCTGTTTAATTTACGGTAAAATACCATCAGCTGTGGTTGACCGAACTTCACCGTAAAAAATACAGTGAGTGGCTTTCCTACTGGATATTTGAATGTAAATATCAGCAAAAACTGTAATTTAGACTGAATAATCCCGTTATTTTTAGAGTAATTGTGTCATTGCTATTTCTCCATTAATTTTACATGAAAATGTTATATTTTTACAGCAAAACTCTGTTTTCTACAGTGTACAACAGTAAAAGTTAAAGTTTTGTGCTATTAATTTATTCATGGTAAATGATTGTGAGTGATTTTTTTCCCCAATTTTACGCCCAATTTTGATGTAATTTGACAGTGTTTTACTGTAATTTCTACAAACTTTTTTTTTTTTTTTTTTTACAGTGTAGCACTTATTTCCTAGATAAGATCAACCTGTTGTTATTAACTGAATCTTTTCTAAAGAAGAGACCTAAATCTAACCTCCCCTTCCTCTCCAAGATCCTTGAAAAGCAGTTGTGTGACTTTCTACATAACTATAGTTTGAATGAGGATATCAGACATATCTCTGAAAAAAAGAGTGTCTGGCTAATATTACACTATGCCACTACACTGGCTCCCTGTAAAATCCAGAACAGAATTGAATGAATCCTTCTCCTCACTTACCCTCCTAGAGCACTGCACTGTCAGAATGCTGGGATATTTGTTATTCAGAGTTTCTAAAAGTAGATTGGTAGCCATTGATACATTTTAATAACTTGACTTCTTCCCCAGAGTCTTTGTGCTTTCTTGACTCTCCCGTTTTAATCACGGTAGCAACCTGCTGCTGTGATCCTGCTTCAAACTGAATTAGTCATATTTCTCTTACTGCTAATATTATTGCTATTATTATATTATTCCCACTGCTACTATTATCTTCATTATTCATATTCCCATTATTATTACAGTTGTTAGTGTTACTGTGTTCTCTCACAAAGTCTCAATTTGCTGCTCACTTCAGAGTAGACTATTGAGCATCTATCATAAAGGGAGTAGTGAACAAGGGATTGATTTTGAACCCAGCATTTTTAAACTTAGCTCTATAGAATCTCATAGATAGTGTGTCTTGTACTCTACAGCCCAACATTATAAATACCCATTTTGCCATTGTTGGCAATATTTTCTCACTTCAGATAAAAATGACTTCTACAGAATTCCCACTGTCGCAATTATACTCATCAGTTTGTATTGTGCATGCACCATATGTGTTGATGGGTTGCAGAGTTGCTGGTTTACAAAGATTTACTCTAGTAGTCATCTTAAGGTATGAAAGGTGCACAACAATGCATCAAAGTGCAAGGCATGTTGTGTCGGATCTGACCTGAGTGGGTTGGAGGCTGGAGCTGGGGCTGGAGGAGGTGGAGGAGGTGGAGGAGGTGGAGGTGCTGGAGCTACTGGAGGGTTGGTCGCTGCCTGCAGCTTCTTCTGGAGCTCCTCCACTGGCCAATGAAACACATCCACTTAAAGTACACACAACAGCAGCAGCAAGAATAGAAAAGGAAACTCTAAAGAACAACTAATGGTCTCCCAGAATCTCATGGTCATGTTTGATCCAAATGGGTCCCGTTAGCATTGTCGTAGCCAACACAGTGGTCCCTCTATAGTGTTATATTCTGCATTCTCTTCCATACTAAAACACCACAGAGCAAACTGTTTCAAATATGTCTTCACCTGTAAACCGCAGATCCTTGACCTCCACTTCAGCCTTGGAACATTTGTCACTGTACTCAGTCTTCTCTTCCTCTACTAGCTCCAGTTTATGCCTTAATGCATTCAGCTCCCTTTGAGCCTCACAGCTCCTCAGCCTGTCCTCCAGCTGCTTTATCTGAGAAAAGAAGAATATATGAAATGAAAAAATATGTAATAAATGTTGCACAATAAGCTACATCTTTCTATTTTCCTTTCCTACTTTGGGGGAGAAAAGAGCAGCTCTGCAGCATTGTGTTGGCTGTGGTGGCTGCAGCTCCTGCAGTGACAATTTCTGATAAGTAGCATTGGGCAGCTGCCAGTTGACATCGTCAACCCCGGTTCCTCAACCAGTGTTTTAATTGTTCCTCAAATGAAGGGTATGGCTCACCTCCACCTCAGCACCAGGAGAGATCAGTGATCCCACTCAGCTCTAATTGTTTTCCATCAGTGCCAGAGGAGGTGGGAGGAAGTTGGAGGCTATGCTGCTGCTTTTAATTATTAATCTGGCAGGTCATGGACCCTAGGTTTCACTGTCATGGCCTGTGGTAATTTACCAGGCATTCCCCCCTATGTAATTAACCAGATAAACCATTCTTATGTTGATGCATATGAATCAAAGCATTGGAATGGGTTATATATGTAATCATTTTCTTGTATTTTAACTATTTTTGTGTTTCTAAGGAGCAAATCACGTATGAATAACTGCACAACTGAGTTAGTTGACTGTCACCATAATGCTGAAGTTTGTCACCTTGAATTTCAGATCTTTAACCGTGATATATTCAGGCGACCACAGTGAGATTGATCTATTTCAGCATTCTGTCATTTTGTGTATGTTTTTGTTTTATACAAGACAAATGAGACACTATGAGTAACATGTGAATATGTATATGAATAACATGTCATGTTATAAAAATCATTTGCCACAACAATAACACCACATACACACGGACACAATAACCTAACCCTAACCCCCATTAACATTAAACACAGTCTTTATTCTGAAATGTAATCATTTACATCATGGGGACTTTTGTTTTGTCACTACAAGTGAGTGTGTAAACAGATTTATGTCCCCACAGCATTAGAAATATACAAACACATACTCGTACACATATATTAGTGTAAATGCATTAAACCAGAAAATGTACAGAGGTAGGTAAATGGGCAAATGATGCATAAAGTAATGGGACTCACCTTCAGCTTTCTTAAACAATTAACTCTATGGAGTTTTGGGCTTTTTTGTCCATTTTTGAATCATTTTCATCCTGCCTGTATACACCACTTAAGAAATGTTTAAATGCCATGTTGTTGTTGTTTTTTCAGCACAACCTCACCTATAAGACCTGATAATAATTGATTTTTTTTATTCTGACTTACTGGATCAACATTTTGAACCAAAAAGAAACAAAGAAAAACCAACATAAATGTGATCTTGTGATTGTGTGTGATCCTGTCATCCATCTCTGGTTTTTATTCTAGTGGGACTCTATTTTATTTGGGTCTTGTGTTTAGCGTAACAATTTTGGTCATTTTGTGTATCTTTTAGTAATTTTGTGTCTTTTGTTGTGTCTTTTATAGTTATGTTGTGTCTTTTTTGGTCATTTTGTGTCTTCTGTGGGATTTTTATGGGTTCATTTTTTCTTCTCCATTTTGTGTCTTTTTTTTTGTCATTTTGTGTCTTTTTCTAGTCATTTTGTGTCTTTTTCTAGTCATTTTGTGTCTTTTTTTTAGGTCATTTTGTGTCTTTTTGGCTCATTTTGTGTCTTTATGTGTCTTTTTCAGTCATTTTGATTCTTTTTCTAGTCATTTTGTGTCTTTTTTTAGGTCATTTTGTTTCATTTAGGTACACATGTTTCTCTCTCTCTCTCTCTGTCTCTCTCTCTCTCTCTCCCTCTCTCTCTCTCTCTCTCTCACACACACACACACACACAGGTTTCATATGAACCAAAAAGTTTACGTATGAAAAAAGTTGACAAAGACGAAAACTAAGGACATTTTCACTATAATTTTAGTTAGTTTTAGTTTGCTTTGTAACCACACAATACAGTTTCAGTTAGTTAACGTTTTTCAAAAAACTCGTTTTTATTTTTATTTCAGTTAACATAAATATTTTTTTCAATTCTAGTTTCCGTTATTTCGTTAATTTTCGTTAACTATAATAACCTTGCTTTCAAGATGTGTCAGCTGACCACGCCATAGGCACTGATGCAACCATACCATCAGAGAGGCAGGCTTAAACTGTGATAACAAGCTGCATGGTCCCTCTCCGCTTTAGTCCTCAGGACACAGCCTCCATGGTTTCCAAAAGGAATTTTGATTCATCTGACCACAGAACAGTTTTCCGTGTTGCCTCAGAGCATTTTAGCTTTGGCCCAGAGAGGATGGCGGTGTTTGTGGATCGTGTTCACATATGGCTACTTCTTTGCACGATACAGCTTTAACTTGTACATGTGGATTGCACAGTGAACTGTGCCCACAGACAGTGATCTCTGAAGTGTTCCTGAGCCCATGCAGAGTCTTTTGATGAAATTATATACTGTAGATGGTGGGGTCGTCAAAGAATTTGCAATTTTACATTTAGGGATATAATTTTGAAATTGTTAAACAAATTTTAGACACAGTTCGTCACAGTATTGGTAACTTCATACCCAGTCATATACCTAGTCATGTTACTGACCTGTTGCCAATTAACCTAATTAGTTGTCAAATGCTCCTCCAGTTATTGATTTGTGCCACTTTTTCAGCCTTTTGTTGCCCCTTTCCCAACTTTTTTGAGACGTGTTGCTGCCATTAAATTCAAAATGAGGTAATATTGTCCATGAAATGGTAAAATGTCTCAGTTTCAATATCTGCTATATTGTTTTTGTTCTATTGGGAATATAATATGGGTTTATGAGATTTGCAAATCATTGCATTCTGTTTTTAGATACATTTAACATTGCGTCACAACGTTTTTTGTCTTTGGGGTTGCATATGTATAGATGTAAGCACAGCAAAAAGAAAAAATATAATAATAAAATACACGTCAGTGTTGCTTGTTAGTTGTTCCTCTATAGAGGGGGGGAGCCTGTGTCTCTCACTGTGAAGGATGAGTCAGAGCACTTTCAAGTCTAACTTATAGGCTGCTATAGAAAATACATATAGTCATGGAAAAAATGATTAGACCACCCTTTTTCTTCAATTTCTTGTTCATTTTGATGCCTGGTTTTCTTGATAATGACCAAAATCATTATCAAGAAAACCATGGAAAAGTTCTAGATATCAGCTCTTAGATTAAACTCTTATCAGCTATGTTTGTTGTTATCATTATATTTGTCCAAACAAATGAACCTTTAGTTCTACCAGGCATTAAAATGAACAAGAAACTGAAGAAACAAGGGTGGTCTAATCATTTTTTCCATGACTGTACATGTACCAGTTGTAGGGCTGATTATCATGACCATGACCACTAACCATACCTCATTTATAAACTCACATACTCTTAACTTTAGAGAATTTCAGACTGTGTCTCGTTAGAGAGGCAGTAGATCAAGAAGAGTTCATATTCTAACCAAACAAAGACTAGTCTATTTATATTTTGAGGGCTATACAGTGGTATAGCTGTGAGTCACTTTCGCCTCACAGCAAATGAATCACCGGTTCGACTGGCTCCTCCATGTGGAGTTTGCATGTTCACCCCTGCCTCAGTGCAAATGGTTGTCTGTCTCTATGTGTTAGCCCTGTGGTAGTCTGGAGATTAGTGTACCACGTCTCTCGCCCAAAGTTAGCTGGGATAAGGATAGGTTAAGGCTAATGAATGAATGCATATACATATATATATATATATATATATTAATAGAATTACCTTGTTCAGCTCACAGTCTAATGGCAGTGTTGGTGTGTGTGTGTGTGTGTGTGTGTGTGTGTGTGTGTGTGTGTGTGTGTGTGTGTGTGTGTGAATGTGTGATTAAGCATGTTAAAGCAAGCTTCCTAATTTTTAGAATGAATACACATTTTCATTGCAAACCTGAGAAACCTGACAATGTCCTGATTTAAAACCAAGCTCAAGTTGTCAGAATTAGCATCCAAACTTTGTGGGTTTTCTTCTGGAAGTCATGCTCACAGTTCTGGAAGATGTTCCAGTTGTATCTAATCATTAAAGGCTTAATTCTCTGTCATATTTGCAGTCATTCTTACAGTTTAATAAATAATTAAAAAATATAGTTATATAGTTATATAAGCAGTGCAATATTTTCACAAATACCTCCTTCACACCAATGACCAGGGTAATCTGATCCATATTCAATCCTTCTTCGGTCAATTCAAACAGATCCAGTCAACACGGCTTGATCACTGCTCATGACAATTTATATATATATAGTTGGGTCAGGACCTGTCAAGACTTTTTTTTAACCCTCTGAAATCTTCAACTTTTATGTCCGTTAAAAAAACTGTTAAAAAATCTGATCTTGAAAATTATGTTTCAACACACAGAATTTTAAATATTGCAAATATGAATACAGGTTGCATATATAACATGTAACAGGTAAAATGAGTATAATATCTAGTTCAATATTTTATACTAAATAAATTTGACAACATCTTCGGTTTTACTTACTGAATATCATAAAAAAAAATCTGGCATGGAGTTTCAAGCCAGAACTTTAGAGGGAAGCTGATGGCAAGACTTAATGTTGCTTCATTTTTATGTCTTCATGTCATGAAGAAGTAATGTGCAGGTGGTTTAATGGACTCCAGAGGGTTAATGAGATACAGATTTACAGTATGTATCAATCAACTCTCATAAACCTTCTTTCTTCTGTACAGTACCCACTTATAATACTGGACTGCATATTGCTATGAGGTGATGATTTAATGGCTTTTTCGTTTGACATAAGGATGACACACACATATTTCACTCACTCTGCCATAATAAAATTGCTAAAAGGACTGCCTACTCTATATAATAATACTATATAACCTCATAGTTTCAGGTCCATAAAGTGTATCTGAATTCACGTTTATGTCCAGCTGAGAACACTAAAATGTCCAAACTGAGATGGCTGAAATCATGGCGGAGGGAAGCGAGGGTCACCACAACTGAACACTGATCCTTTTCCATTTCTCTTTTTTTTCCTGCAGTTTTGACAAGTGGAAAGTGAGAAACAGTTTTTACTCTAATACTCATGTTACCTGTAGTTCTTCTCACAACAGGCTGGTTTTAAATAATGTCATATTTTGTTAACAAATAACCATCCCACAAGTTCTGCTGACTATTACTATTAAGACAAAAAGCCCACAATAAAGACCAATTATTTGTATACAAATACTGTCCATGCGTGCATGCCAGATGAAAAAAAACAGGAAATCAGAACACTGTGATGGCCAAGAAAATTACCAAGCAAAAAAGACTACTTTCTCACAGGACAATTTCTTTGTTTTACTGTTGAAATGCTGTATTGATATTATAACAAATTGTCAGGGATAGGCAATTATAAAACATGACTATATAAATGTAAAATAATAATGTATATGTATGAAAAAGAAGACTTTTATTTGTATCTTTTTGGTTTTGGCAACACACGACAAAACAGTTTACAACTCTTCCTGTGATGAAAGTTTTCTATTGAATTACTTCTGATTCTGTCTGCAACTGGCGTGCATGCACAATCCTGTGTGACACTAGAGTGACGTGTACTGCAAAAAAGGATGTCTAAAAACAAGATAAAAACACTAAATCTGAGGGAAATGATCTTGCTGCATGGACAGATAATTTCACTTGACAAGATTTCTTAAATTAAGATTATTAAATCTAGAAATGAGCATGTTGAACGCTTAAAATAAGAAATTAACTCTTAAAACAAGATAAATTAAAGCTGCAAGCAGCGATGAACTGGTCCGAGCAGAGTGCACTGCAAATTATTTGTTTCTTACCAAGATAAAAAAAAATTTAGATTTAGAAGTGTTGGATAAATTATCTTGTTTTAAGAGTTAATTTCTTATTTTAAGTGTTCAACATGCTTATTTCTAGGTTTAACAATCTTAATTTAAGAAATCTGAAATTATCTATCCATGCAGCAAGATCATTTCCCTCAGATTTAGTGTTTTTATCTTGTTTTTAGACACACCTTATTTGCAGTGTGTTCTGAACAAAGTGCTTGTCATACTTGTAAGCTCGGTGCTGATTGAGCAGTAAATGGTGAAAGAGCCAGAGTGGTATTCACTGACCTGGTCCTGGTGCTGCAGCCTCTGTGTCTCCAGATCCTGGGTCAGTGTGTTGACCTGGCTCAGGGCTTCCTGTAGAGCTTGACTGGGCGAGGAGCTCTGCATCAGGATCTGACTCTGTCTCTTCAGCTTCGCCTGCTCAGCCATCATCTGATAAACAGACCAGAGGGGAAATTGATATCACTCCCCCATGTGGAGGAGAGTTGGGACACATTGTTGCAAGGGAGAAAACCAAATAAAAATCATCATACACAGAATAAGAGAGGAAAATGAAGGGCTACTGTAAAAAAAACCAAAAAAAAAAAAACCTCACCACTCTGGCAAAGCTCTCTGCCTCTGCCCTCAGGTCCCTCTCCAGGTCCAAGGTGTCCTGTAAGGCCTCATATTCCTCCACAGCAAACTGAGACACTGGACATAGATTTCAAAGTTGGGTCATTCATACCTTTTAAAAGGTAATGTACTAACCAATATATATGTGACAATCAAATAAGACCATACTCATGATTAGTTTCCATGTTTTCTATGTTCTATGATAATTAGCGATAATGTTTTCAAAAAGTAAGACAATGTGTGCCCTCCACTTACCTCTGTTATATTTCCCCAGGAGCTTCTTTTGCTGCACTGTCTCAGCAATTAAAACAGTGTTATCGTGTTTCTCTCTCAGCAGCTGCGAATGTAAGGAAGGATGGAGTCCAGACAAACAGAGAATTTAATAAGTTTTATTTTATTTCACTCATCGTTATTAAAATGGAGTTTTTCTTTTTACATATAACATTTAGAGTCACACTATTCACGGTAGTACGACTAATGGGCAAGACTTTTCTACTCTCAGGTTCCTGAGGCATTAAACAGTGGTAACTTAAAGCAAATGTTTTTTTTAAAATGTAGTATTTCTTATAAATATTTTTTTTTATTTCATTAACTACCTTGCACCTAACCTGAAGCATCCTTGTTTGAAGTGTGCATTGCATTAATACACAAATTGTTGGATTTCCACACTCAAGACCTCTACAAGGTCATTCCCATACAATTTTGGAATGAATGAGAACCAACCACTACCTGCAGGGGAGGAAATATACACTATGCTGATATACAGTACCATGAAATGAAAAAGCTGTGCAGAAAGCAAAATGCAGTCATGTGCAGGTCAACTGCTTAACTTAACATACTGACTATCTGGCAATGAAGTGCAAACAGACTTCTAGTGAGTAAAAACAATCATGATCACATGGTCATTTGTCCTTCTGATTGGTTGCAGAATGCCAAGAAGGAAGTGAGAGGAAGAACAAGAGAGAGAGAGGAGGAACAAGGAAATGCAAGAAAGAGAAGCTTGGTTTTGTTTCTGTCAATCTACATGAACTGAGTTGTGAGCTGTCAGTGAGTGGTTAACACCAGAGCAGCCTCCCACAAAGCTTGAGTGAGTTGACACTGCTGGAGGGGAGTGAAGTGCCACTGTGAGAGGAGATCACTGGGGTTCAGCTAGGCCCACATGCATTGCCATTTAGGATATGTTATGCCTTTTAGTGTCTGGTATAGCTGCACGGCTTGGTGTTTATTAAATCTCCTAGACCTAACAACACATCATTTCCCCATTACTCCCTTGGATGTGGCAAAAGTGACATAAACAGACTCTGATTCTGACAGATAAAGTAAGGGAAATAGTACACAAAGGGTGCATAACTCACTATTGATGCAAAAACTTCACTGCACCTCAGCAAAATGTCACCTTACCAATGCAAACCTGTACCTGCACGGGGGTATTAAAGTGGCTTTCTGTCACCCATGCTAATGTCACTTTGTTGTTGTTACTGATGACTCACAGTGATGGAAGATTAAATCATGCCAAATAAATGTTGCAGTTAACCAGCAATCATTGCTATCAATCATAATTTTGCTGATGGTGTACAGTAGTGAAAAAGGTGGGTAGTGTACACTTCCAGCCCCAAATAGGTACAGGTGCAGGTCTAACTCCATTATCTATAATGCTAACGATTGATTCATCGATTAATCACTATATTTGTTTGCATACTCCAGTATATATAAAAACATGCATACATGGGCAAAAAAAATAAAAAAAATAATAATAATTAAAGAAAATATATATATATATATATACATATATATATATATATATATATACTCATGTGTTTCTGTGTGTTTTATAATTGTTATTGCAGCTTTCAGTTTGCAAACTGCAGCTTTAGCCAACTTAATTCTCAGCTCATTGGCTTATTGACATATGGCCGCAGGACTGAACGTGTTTCATTTCAGTGATACGCAGTCAGAGATAAAATAAAAAAATAGGCAGGTCGATTAAAAATTTCACATGGTCGACCAAATTCTTAATGACCATTTCTCGATCATCGATTAATTATTCCCATCCCTTGCTGTGACAGACTTATTATGGACATAGATGTAATGTGTATAGAAACAGTGCACAATACAATCCTAACTTACTTCTTCCCTGGTGTCCCTCAGCTGTTGTTTTACTGCGTCAATGACCACTTGATGTTGTTCCAACTTATTTTGTAGCTCTGAAACATAAAAAATCAAAGCAGTTCACAACTCAATGGTATTTTCCTGAGATGCTTATATTGAGTATATTTGCATTATAGTTGCCTTGGTAGAGGACTGTGACTGTGTTCTTTGGTTATTAATGTCACCTTCGGATATTGGGATGATGTTTTTGTCACCTGACCAAATCCATCAAATTAAACAGTAAAAAAAAGCTATCTCAAACGGTTGGTACAATCAAGGTTAGTGTGCCTGGCCTTAATGCACTGTTGAATAAATACTAGTTAAATCACAGTAACTGAGTATCAGAGGCCAAAATACACAGCATATGATCAAATACATGATTTAATTTGCTTTTAGGTTGTGATTAATTAAGGTTAAACACAGCACAGCAGTGAAAAGCACAAGAGAATATACAGCACTAGCCAGTTAATTATTTCTGTGTGATATGTGTTTGCTAAACTTAATGTAATGGGTATGAATATACTTTGAAATTAAATAAAACAGCACCGTTAAATTGTATTGTTACTGTTATAATGTGAGTCATCTGCTTTGTGTGCTAATTGCATAAACTGCATGTAGGAATTTATGTAGCCAGGAAATTAAAGTAACACTTTTGTTCTGAAATCTTTGAAATGACACAAAGATTTAATCTGTTACTACAAAGCGGCTCACAGCAGGACCAGGCTGAGACATTTATGAGGGTACTTAAGCAGAAAAAGGTCACTGACACCTAAAATTGTTTTTGGGGAGGGATGGAATGCCCTTTGTTAAGTAGGACAAGTATTCTGATGGATAAAATTCTTACATTAAATGAAAATGCTGCCGATGAACAGTTTTGAAGATGGCAGGAGTTATTTTTTTAGACTCTACCTGTGATGCGCTCAGCTTAGAAATTACAACAGATGTTCTCTGATCGTATTCAGTTTCGACCTTTATATGGCAAAAGTGTAGACTTGTAGAATGAAAGTATCCTATGTGTTCCCTGGCAAGAGGTGCTTGGACTAGTTGTCCATCAACATTAAGTTTCAACAAAATAGACCCATAATGTTTGATCAAGCCAACTTATTTCTGTATTCAACCCTATTCTGCATCAAAGTATATAATTTGCAAACAAAATAATTATCTCTCCCTTATAATGCCAGCAGCCTTGAACCACATGATGGGGAAGCATGATGGAGTATGAATCCATTATCACCTGAGGTATAATTACTGACTGACTAAAGGAACTGATGATGACATTTCCCTGAGACAGCTGCAGCGGTACGAAAGCAGTTGACTAGTAGACTGTTAAGACTCACTGAACATACTGTACGTGGCTATTGGTTACTTACTTTATGCATATGTAATGTACAGTTTAGCGGTTTCCCAAATGACTAGTTTACACTATTTTTGCCCTCTTTATTATAGATCCATCCATCCATTTTCCTCCGCTTATCCGGGGCCGGGTTGCAGGGGCAGCAGGTTAAGCCAGGCGTCCCTCTCCCCAGCCACAACGTCCAGCTCCTCCTGGGGCACCCCGAGGCGTTCCCAGGCCAGGAGAGAGATGTAATCCCTCCACCGTGTTCTGGGTCTTCCCCGGGGCCTCCTACCAGTTGGACGTGCCCAAAACACCTCTAACGGGAGGCGCCCGGGAGGACCCTTACTAGGTGCCCAAACCACCTCAGCTGGCTCCTTTCCTTTATTATAGGTATGCTTTTAATTAGGGTCGGGACTTTAACGCGTTAATTAAGATTAATTAATTACACAAAAATTAACGCGTTAAAAAAATTGACGCATTTTAATCGCACTTATTTTTGCACCGCGGAACGTTTCTCACTGGATGAGTTTCAGGTGGACCGATTATACTGGAGCACCAACTAGCGTTCATGAGTTCAGACAACAACAAACCACGAAGAAGCTGATGAGACGCTTTGGTTGGCCCCGTGGATGATGGGATATTTTGTTACAAAAAACCAACGGATGGAAGCGTCGATAAGAGCATGGTCGTGTTGCTATGCAACCAGGAATTCACATATCACCGCAGCACATCGAGCCTCAAGTATCACCTCAATGCAAAACATATAGCAGCTAGCTAAAAGGTCTACCTATAGGCTACCTGAATTTCTGAAATGTACTATATTTCTAAATATGCTATTGCTACACTTAATGGCAAAAATTGCACTGGTCTGTCGAACAAAAATAAACAATATTTTTGTTGCCTAAGCTTATGTATTCAGTCATTATTCAATGGTATACTAAAAATCCATGTGAAAAAAATTTCTTCTCACTGTTCTCAGGTCAAATATTTATATGCGATTAAAATGCGATTCATTTCGTTTAATTAATTGCAAAGCCTCTAATTAATTAGATTAATTTTTTTTTATCGAGTCCCGGCCCTACTTTTAAAATCTACTTGCACTTTGGTGCATTTAGCATATATTTTGATTAAAATAAATATCAACTGAGGCAACTGTGATAAGACTGCACTTCATATACTGTAGAGTTTGTGTCCTGCAATAATGTTTATGACACAAGTTTATGTCATAGTGTGTAATTGCTAATTGCAGTGACTTCAAAACATTAAACAGCTGTTTTCACAGGCTGAGTAGCACTCCTGTGGTCTGACATGTGCAACTTGTGTTTAGGTTTGACAGGAATTAAGCAGTCAAAATCAGACTTACCTTCCAAAACCCACTGCCACTGATGATGTTACGTGTACAGTGCAAACAATGCCATGGATGCTATGATGAGCTGCTGTTAAATGTGTGACATACATCCCAGACGGAGGGTACATGCTGTACCTGAGATGATGGTCTGGCACTGGGGAGAGACACAGACGTTGGTGGCTACATGTAGCTCTTCACTCTCCTCCTCTTCATCGTCAAGGTTGATCTCAGTGATGGTCTCTGGGCTGAGGTGGGACAGCAACATCATGCTCTTCCTCTTCAGAGAGCGGTTCTCATGGTTCAACTACAGTGATGAGGGACAAGGATTTTCAATGTTTTATATATTCATGAATATTATAGACCAATATGACTCAGTGGTAAACTATCTAAAGTTTGGAGATACAAGAGATATTTAATATATCTAAAAGATGAAGTCACTTTTCAATAAGTACTATTATGCACTGTCTACGTTACGTGCAAAATGAAATGTTTAATCCTTTGTGCCATAAAGCACCATAAAGCAGTTAAGCATTGTTTTAATCAAGTGTCACAATATATTATGTCATACTGGATTGTCAGAGCCAATTCATTTTTATGGTTGAATATGCAAAATCATTTACTCTGTTTAAACACTATAGTGTGTATCTTCTCAAAACTTTTACTCAAAAACTGTTAGTCTATCTCTTCCAAACATATCACAATGAAAAAAAAAACACAATTAACAAATGATTGTGTCTAAAAACTGAATTATTACAACTTTATGGGCGACCGTGTGATTGTAATCCCAACATGTCTAACTCACTACTGTATCTTGGCTTTGGCACCAATCAGCCTCCAATTATAAGCAGACAAAAAGAAGGAAGGCTGAAGGCTAATTATTTTTGCTATGCTGAGAAATTGTCTTTCTTGTGATTTTCTTTCTTAAAAATACATTTTTTCATCAAATAAATCCAGTGGTCCTGTGCTTACAGTGGGACACATCTTAGCAGTTTGGCATATGTGCACATACATTTCTGTCCAACAAAGCAGAGCTGCAAAGCTGTAACTTATTATCATACCGCCACTTTCTAATACAGGCTGGTACACAGGGTTGTGTCCTGATCAAACAAGCTTGGAAATGAGGCAAAATGTGCTGCTGTGCAGGTATGTGGTCAAGTTCAGCTCTGCCTGCTACTATAAAACCCATTGTCCTCCTGAGCCCAAGTACTGCAATCATTTTATTCCATCTTAAGCACTGAGCCAAACCCCAAAACCATCTCACCATCACTTCGCCTAAAGAACCGACAAAGGGATATCTACAATCTACAATGTCATTTAGCATGGGTAAAGGGTTATGGTATGCAACAGGAATCAATGGATGGACCTACATTTTCAAAATAAAAGCCAATGTCAATAATGTCAACTCAACAACGCTTGTTTTTCAAGATAACAGTCCCATAGATTGACCGTTTCTTAACCCTTTGATGGACAACATGGGTCTAAAGCAGAGCCGGCCCAAGCCTCCATGGGGCCCTAAGCAGAATTCGATTTTGGGCCCTCTATTTCTGCCAATAATATTGATTGTTTATAACAAGTTAATAACATAAATATCAATGCAGTAATAATACAAACTAGAAAATTTCCTCTGGGGAAATTTTGAAAGGGCCACGGGGGCTACTGCCGGTGTGTGTACACTATGATGAGATTCTTCAGAGATTTCAAACTATGCCCTTTAACCTCAAAATGTGTGTGTGTGTGTGTGTGTGTGTGTGTGTGTGTGTGTGTGTGGCGAAAATCGCATAAAGTTACCTGTGTGTGTGTGTGTGTGTGTGTGTGTGTATGTGTGTGTGTGTGTGTGTGTGTAATTAAAATCACATAAAGTTACCTGTGTGTGTAATTAAAATCACAAAGTTACTTGTGTGTGCGTGTGTGCGTGTTTGAAGCATGTGTATGCATGTGTGAGGAGTGTGCACACTTACGCGCATGTGTGTGTGTGTATCTGTAACTGTAATCACATCAAAGATCAAAGGCAATCAGATCAAAGCAATCAACTGAATTAACTGATACCACCTGTTAAAGTTCCGAAAGAGTGACATGTGACAGTGAGCATTTTTGGCAAAACCATAATACCTATCATTGATTCGACTTCACTTTGAACGTCCTGAATTCTTCCTGAACGTCTACATATGTTTTTTTTTTCAGAAAAATGAAAAAATAGCTTTGTTAGAGCGATCTAAAAAAACTGTTCCATATCCCTTTTTCAAATATCTCCCTGCGTTTTTAATATGGGACCCAATGAGGCTGTTGGTGGTGTTGGTGCCACATCTGTGCGTCGTACGCCCAAACTATAACTCTGACAGCTTTACCAGAGGATTGTGAGTGAGAAGACAAATTTTCCTACGTTTCTATGTATAAATTATTTCTGTAGAGTGAAATTTGTGGCCTGGAGCGCAGTTTGAAAATGTATTTTTTTGACAGTTTTACCTCTCCCTCTACACTCTGAGCGATGACATCACACACTCTGACACGAACATTCCGTGCAATACACACCCATTATAATCTCAGAATTTCTCCAAAAATTATCATGGTCATTGAACAGGGATTGATAAAAAACTATATGACCTATCGAAACGTGGATTAATACACCGATACACAAGACTTGTGTCTACTGTTTAAAGTTTAAATGGAGTCTCTAGGTGAAATTATGCCGGAGAAGTAGACGTTTAAAAATCTCCAATGATTGTTTTTTTTCGCTCATTTTTTGTCGGCTGTCCCATTCATTTCAATGCAAAATTTTGAGCAGTTTTTCGCGACTTACGTCGCGACTTACGTCGCGAAAAATTCGTATTCTGTAGAGAAAAGTAATAGCACACCGATCCCGATCAAAATGCACATTTTGATATATAATTTGTCCTGCAACTCTTTAAGTTGTAGGACTAGTAGCGGGACGAAATTGCGTCCGGAAGAGGAATAAGAAGAAATCCACAGTATAACAGTAGTGCTCGGGGCTTTGCCTGGACATCATTCAATTATTAGGGCCTCTGGGCTTTGCCCCGAGCACTGGTCCCTACAGCTATTGCTGTACGGGACCAGTGCTTGGTGCAATTGCCCCGAGGCCCTAATAATTGAATGATGTCCAGGGTGTCACATAATCTCAAAATACTCAACTACAAGAGCGACCTTGGGTCTATATATATATATATATATATATATATATATATATATATATATATATATATGATATAAAATAAAATATAAACATGACATGACAAGTATCATGAGCATTAATGTTACTTCATTACATTAATGTTCATGACACATCCCATGTCATGTTTATGACACGCTCACGTCACTCTTATGTAGACACCTTCAAAATAAAGTGTTACCATATCTTGCTTAAGTCACAAAGGCATGTTCAAAAAATTGCCTAAGTCACATTTTATTTTGACTTAGGTATAATAAATCCGCTTAAGTCACACACTTGACATAGGCCATTATCTTAAAGGGGTAAAATCACATGATCTGATCAACTGAGGATTAGGCGATTTTACCATAGGTGGTCGGCGTCATGAGGAGATGATTAAGGCAAAAAAACAAAACAATTTTCACAAAAAATTACTTAGGCGATTATTTTTACAGTGTTTCATTTAGCTTTTATCCAAAGCGACGTACATTTGAGAGTTAATTCAACACAAGCAAGGATGAAGTTGAGGAACAACACAAGAATAAGGCCTCGTTGGACACATAAATCACTTACAGTATTTTCAAATATGATGCATTTGTATGCATTTGTGTGTAAAATGTATTTGGCAGCACAACAAAACAACAAGAGTTGTGTCGTCCTCATTTGGTGCAATTTATAATATATTGTATTAAAGTCTAGTATTTTTAAGATATAATATTTACTTTATATATTTAACAAATTGTATTTAATTACTTGGAGGGTGATATAAAAACAGAATGGTTGGAAAAATGTGCAAAATTATTACTTTAAAACAGGTAACAGCTTGCTTCTGTTATTATATTATCTTAAATCTGTTGGATTTGTTAAAGCAGCAAAGGTAGTACAAACAAGCATTAAACACTAAACTTTTTGAAGAGTAGTCTCCTTTAAATGGAAAACATTAAGAGGATGAATACACCCACCATACCTCAATACAAGATTACACTGTGCAGCCACATGAACAACCTGTGGCATATTTTGCATGTATTTCCTAAAAGATGACATGAATCCAACAAAAACTGACAGAGCCTGCATCTTACAGAGCCTTCATTTCTCAAATCTGCATAAAGTGACAAGCGTGCTTTGTATTAAGCTAGTGGAAAACAGGCAAAGAAATGAGATAGCAGAGCAACAGACAGGGCAGATGAGATGTTGATTTCTTCTTTCTTTTGGCCCTGCAATCAGTCATAATGGCAGGACGCATGCAAAAGCAATGATAAGGTGTGAAAAAGCATCATCTAAGAAGCACCAGCAGACGACGAATGAGGCAGTGAATATCTCTCCTTTTAGATGTAATCACAGTTTTCTTATGTGACATGTATTTGCATCTTGCATTTCTGTGCATCATGTGTGATTATCACTTCAAACACGTATTCTTATGTGTCGTTTATCTTTGAAATTATTTGCAAATTGATCAGTTCTACGTAAGGCATACATACTAAACTGCCACAATGGCCAATCTATTTTTAAAAGTTCAATCACCACGACGGCCATAAGGAGACCATCACTAAGTAAACGTGATTCTAGTCTACAGGAAGGAGATGGATGCCAATTATGCATGTTCCTTGGTTTCATCTGAAGGAAGAAAAGTGCCTGGAGAGGAGACAAAAGAAGAGAAATAGAAAAGACGAGCCATAAAAAAATCGTTTATTAATGGCATCCCGGTGGAAGCAGATTGCAGCAATTCCATCTTCTGAAGATGCCCTTCAGACTGCATTTTTTAAAATGCAATCAACAATACATAACATGGAATTTTTGATAATAATCTACAATTTGCGAGAGATGTACATATAAAATTACATACTCAGATAAATCAAGGCAGGCATAGCATCAGGCTAGCACTTTCTGGAGGCCACCGTTACAAAGTCACCACTCCTCCATCTTACCTCTGATCACACATCAACACAGAAACGTGAAGCATCAATATGCACATTCTGACTTGACTGGTTGTAAATTGCTAACTCCCTCCAGTTGCCTTTTTAATTCAAAATTTTGAGGAGTTAAGGAATTGCTCCGAACTTCAGAGTGGGTTGGGGGATATTTGGTATGCAAAATTACCATCATTAGGTACTAAGAAATTAATACAGAGTTCAATTCGTCTGTCCTCCTCTGGGAACACCTTCCTATGTATTTTGGGTTTGATTTAAATGTAAATGAGTAATAAAATGATGTGAACACCCTCAGAGTGCAGAAACTGTGACTTCACAGTATTGCTGAAATGCTATGAAAGGTCAACACTGTTCAAACAGGTAACATCACTTACTCCAACCAAATTCTATTCACAGCACTTGGATTAATGGTGAAGAAATGTGTTGCTTTTAACTAAGTGAACCGTTGATGTATGGCGATATTCTCGGATATGGCTAATCAAGGACTATCTGTCTGTGTGCCCCTCACTGAGTGCTCATAAACCCTGCTATATTAGCAAGGCGGCACAGGAGTGTCTAGTTATGGACACTGTTATATATAAGGAGGAAAGAAACACTGAGCAGAAGAGGCCAAAGACATAAAATACAGTTTGAAAGAGAGTTAGACTGCCACGAAGCAAGCTTTAAGTCAGTACAAATAGATAAAGTCCTGCTGTCAGACCAGGAGACCAGACGTAGCCTGATACATTATGAAAAGATACATGACACAAACTAATCTCTCTCACAAGGCAATGACAATTCACCATCCTGATGCAACGGGAATATTTTGCAACTGACGAAAGAGTTGCAAACCTGGAAGCAAACCTGCATATTTGCATTCATAAAGTACAATAACAGGAATGTGTTGCATATTTGGTTCACTGCAAAAAAGGTGTGTCTAAAAACAAGATAAAAACACAAAATCTGAGGGAAATGATCTTGCTGCATGGACAGATAATTTCACTTAACAAGATTTCTTAAATTGAGATTGTTAAATCTAGGAATAAGCATTTTGAACACTTAAAATAAGAAATTAACTCTTAAAACAAGATAAATTATCTCACACTTCTAAATCTAAGGGTTTTTTTTTATCTTGGTAAGAAACAAATAATTTGCAGTGTTGACTCTGTAGTCTCCTGTTGTCTTGTTACAAAAGGAGATCTTTGTTTATATTCGGCCTTGAAATAAATATTTTGCATGTTAAGAATGGTCATATAAATGTACATCTCTGCACAATGCCCCTTTTCTGTATTCCATTCATTTATCTATCCATTTTCTGCCGCATATCCCGCCTGGGTGGCAGCAGCATCAAGCAATCAATCTTGTGCCCTGAGAACTTCTACTGCCCTAACTACCTCATCCAGCCCCTGTTAATGCCAAGGAGCAGTGGCTCTACTCTGAGTTCCTCTGGATGTCTGAGCTCCAACACTCTACCAAGAACCTCATTTCAGCCGACTGAAATGCCATGTCATTCCTTTGTTCTTTCTTTTAAAGCTCATATTGTGGTCATTATTTACTCCCATCTCTATAAGTGAGGCAGGAGACGAGGGCCGTGTACACATCATTTTATGAATGCCTTATCTTGGTTGTAATTGTAATTTAATTTATTTCAAGACAGGGACAGCGCACAATCAGACATTAATCTTGTACAACAAGAATATTCATTGTGCCTGGTTCTAGCAGATTGCTATTTTTCACCTGTAGTCCCTGGGCAGGTTGATGGAACAGTACATAGACAATTAATATTAAAAAAGAAAATGATCACGTAAAATAACAGAACAAGGCAAAGAGACAATATATACAATAGATAAATAGAAACATTGAAGCAGATTCAACAGGAAAGGACAGGCTGCCCCCCCAACACACACACACACACACACACACACACACACTTCGTAAATGTGTACACCCTTGTCTTGACTGTAGCCAACGCTTAGCAAGATGTGAGAAGGCATGGGGACTTCTACATGAAATAATGTCTGTTGGCAAAGTATTCCATTGAGTCATGGCAATGCAAGAAAATTATGACTTCCCAAATCCAGTTTTGCGTTGGGGTACACTACACTCACCCTTTGTAACAGATCTTGTTGTTCTTGTTGACTTCTCAGAACAGAGTGTAATATATTTTTTCAAGGGGGGTTCAGGGGAGATATTCACAGCCTCATGACACTTTACAACCACAAACTATAGATCTTTTTTCTTGTTTTTTTTTTTACCATAATTTTCCATTGGCTTCAAACAATGATATTCAGCACCAAATCTGTGAAACAAATGGTATCAACCAAAGAATTGCTGAAACAACTAATGAGACATAATTAATTATGAGAATGGAATTTATATACTCCCATATACTACCATAATGTTCTAAATCCCTATACACTTTAATCATTTTAATTAATTAATTGGTTTAATTAATTAATTAATTAATTAATATTTCAGATCCTCCCACCCCCAGTTCTCTATCAAAAGGGACGGAACACTAAAGGGCTTATAAACCTTATAATACAACTACTGTCTGTCATGATTTGTATTGCATGTCTAAATACATTCCATTATTAAGCATTAGCCATCAGTGCCATTAGGCTACAGATATACAGCAGGTACACTGCAAATTATTTGGCTCTTACCAAGATAAAAAATAACAACTTTGATTTAGAAGTGTTAAAGAATTTCTCTTGTTTTGAGAGTTAATTTCTTATTTTAAGTGTTCAACATGCTTATTTCTAGATTTTATCATCTTAATTTAAGAAATGTTGTCAAGTGAAATTATCTGTCCGTGCAGCAACATCATTTCCCTCAGATTTTGTGTTTTTATCTTGTTTTGGACACACCTTTTTTGCAGTGTATTAGCTTTTACGTGACTCAAGTCAGCAGTTGCCACAATAATTTGATATCTAAACATGACTGTCGTGTACCAAAAGAAGGATAGAATAAAATAGCATTTGTGTTGTTTGCATTTATAAGAAATATATTTGTAATACACTCTCACAATACTGAAATACATTTAAAGTTATTTTTTGTGATTGCCATATAGCCTCACAATCCAGACCAATTTGGAATCTAGTTAATTTTGGTTAATATGGCAACATAAAAAATGTCCTGTATCTTCGGGAAACACATTAAAGACAAACAACAACAGAATCCTGGCCTACAAATGTGTGTGTGTGTATGCAGATAATAAATTACAGCATCTATAATATCCACATGTTGAATACTGGAATAATAAAAACACTTACTGTCAGAATGTTGTGTTTTAAGTTGAGATGTTAAGGCTTAATAAAATGTAGAATGAATTGCAGTGAGCAGTAGACAGTCAGTAGATGAGAGTCAAAAGACACTGATCACAATCAACAACAGAGTCAACTTACCCAGATACCCTGTGGTCATTTGTGGCAGTAAAAATCTTACTTGTCACCCGTGTAAGATGAGGATGACAAACAACCCGAAGAACTGAAGGCCGAGGAGCAGTAAGAAAAAAGGCCTAACAGTCAACCTTCACCATAATTCTCCCTAAGCCTCCCACTGCCCAACTCTGGTCCAACCAGGTGGACTGTGAGGGCTTTTGTCCAGAAATTGAATGAGAAATGATTACAGTGATAAGCTCAACGGCAGTGGGCTGCAAAATCACTATGTGCCAGGCTCCCCCACTCTCAATCACAACTCACATTTTAGCAAGGACTCCAAAAAAGTGTGCTCTGAATCAAAAGAATCCAATGCAATTTGAGACACTAAGATATGGGGACAGCAGCAGAACCGGAGGACCACAGAGTGCTTTTGATTGCAACATACAAATTGAACGTGTCAAAGTGAGGGTTACTGCAATGCACTGACCGCGTGTCTTAAATAACTGCTTTGATGATGTAGCAGCCTATATATTTAGCCAAAATATCTTTTGAATCCACATATCCTGCAATCCTGAATACATTATCCATTTTAACTTATTAATATTACTTTGTTGGTGTGCGTGTTTTACTGGACTTGAATCCAGGCTTGCTTAGACAATGTAAGAAAAGAAATAACACAGGCGGTATGACAGAGCAGTGGTTCATTAGTGACAGGATTTGTGTACCTTGGAGGCCAGGACTTCAGCATTTTCTCTACATGTCCTCTCGATCTCCAGGTTCTCCTGAATAGCATTGACCTCCTCAATGACCATCTGAGAAACTAAGAAAAAAAAGAGAATTAAAGACAAAGATACCATATCACTTCCATTTAATAACGTGGTGAGAAGCACTGAATGAATGACTCAACGCCCCTAGACATTTTTAGGTGTTAAGGTGTTGACAGTAGTTCAGCTTTCTGATGATGTACAGCGCTTCTATGTGGAATCTACTGTCTCTTTGCTATCTCCCCCTAAAAATCCACTGCTGTCCACCCCTGAGTCTATATAAAATTGGGCAGAACACTAACAGATAATTCATAATGTTTTTTATAATATTATCTGTGTCTGAGGGGCTACACGATGGTGTAGTTGTTAGCCTCACAGCTAGAGGGTCGCTGGTTCAACTCCGGCCTGCGGCTCTTCTGTGTGGAGTTTACATGTTCTCCCCGTGTCAGCGAGGGTTCCCACCAGGAACACCGGCTTCCTCCCACAGTCCAAAAACATGCACTTAGGTTTAATTATGATACCAGACAGGCCTTAAGCTGTCGTTTCAGACTACCTAGACCTAGGACAAATGCACTGAAAGGAACTGTATTGTCCAGAGCTATTGTATACTGGAATGGACTTCCATACTGCTTCATCCTTAAGTGTAAGAAATCAGGATTTAGAAGGGAATTGAAAAAAGCTGTTTTGAGTAAAGAATGTTTTGACTGATATCTGTAAAGCTGCAGAATGCCATTTTTTGTATTTTTTTTTGTTTAAACTTGTACAGAGAAAGCTCTTAATGAGCTGATCTCTGAATGTGTCTGTGTATATGTGTGAGTATGTATGTGTAGGTGATTGTACTATGTATATACTTGTACTGTGTATGCATGATGCATGTGAATGTTACTGTTATGTGTCTTGCTTTTTAGGGACCCCAGGAAGAATAGTTGTCACCATGGTGACAACTTATGGGGATCCAATAAACAATAAACAATAATTGGTGACTCTATTAATGAGAGCGTGAATGGTTGTCTGTCTTGTGAAAGTCTGGAGATCACGACCCACAACCAGTGTGCTGATAAGCGGTTAAGGATCATGAATTAATTAATTAATCTATGTCTGACTTTCTATAGAAATCAATTATTGTTACATATATACATATTTTTACATAACTCTATTTACTTCAAATTATTTCTTTATTTCCATATTTCTATTTTATTTCTATTTGTACATATTTATATTTACTTAAAACTTGCATTTGTATTTTATATTGTTGTATATGGTCACTCTTAAAGTTGTAATAAAATATGTTTTACCTTTTTCCATGAAATTATTGTGACAATGAGATTTATTATTGACAGAGTGTATATCTGAAACCACAATTAACAGAGGATTGATTCTGAAAACTAAATTATTCCAACTTTTTGGGCACCTTGAATTTTTAGTGTAGCATGCTTTTTTTCTCTTTTCTTTCTTTTTTTTTTTACCTTTTCATCTTTATCTTTTTACAGAATGACTTTCTATTCTGTTATTATACAGAGCAAATCTAACAAGAAATTTCCCCCTGGGGATCAATAAAGTATTTCTGATTCTGATTTTGATAGCATTTATTTAAAATTGTATTTGTTGTAGTAGTTAAATGTAATTAGCAGTTATTAAGATCTGTCTAGACCCATCTCCCAAAGTATGACATATAATGAACCTCTATCATTGTTATTGTGTATAGAGGCAAGTAATGGAACAATTATTTTACATCCTCTACTGAATAATGTCAGGGTATCAATACCTAAATGTAAATGGAATAAATACATATTTGGATAGACCACAATCATAAATCAATATGGCACCTGGCATCTTTAGGCATAGCGACACAAAAGTCCGACATTCAAGCAAAATCAAACGTGCTATTAAATTGTTGCATAATTTCGTAATATTTCTCAGTTGGTAGGAGTTGAGACGGAGCTCATTTTGACTGCGTTGCAAACTGTTGCAAATTGTCTTGAAAGCTCATCGTATGTTTCCTCTGTAAGTAGTAACTACATCTGTGAAATGACTTTAGTGTAAAGTCAAAAAGTACAATAATGTATCTGCTTAATCTAGTGCAGTGGGAGTATAAAACAGCACAAAATGGGGAAAAAATGGAAATAAATCTGGCCCAACCAGTAACATCACCTTTTTTAAGAGCCATGACACTATTTTCACATTTGTATCATCAAAACACTGTTTACTAGACAACAAAGCAACAACTTAACTGATTAAAAGTGATCCATAGTCAGTGTGGTGAACATACACAGAGACAAGAAAGTGATTCATGTTCATCTTACGTGTGCCCCTTAGAAGAGCATATAAGTCCGCAGCCTTCGTGTTGTGACATTAAAAATGAAATGTGAAGAGCAGCTTTTAAAATTATCCTGAATGACTGCATTCATGTCCATAAAAACTTAACCTTCCTCTTGTGTTAGGGTCGCCCCCGACCATTTTAGGTTTTAAATGCATAAAAGTACCACAGAACTTTTGTTTTGTTGCATTCCATCAAAGCTTTTTTACTTTGTCAGGAATCTCAATTTAAACAAAATTAAATAAATTTTAAAAAATCAATTTCACTGAATTGTAAATTTCCCTGGTGAAAATGATAACGTTCGTCTTGTTTGGGTTGGTTTTGATCCAGTTATAACATAGGATTATAAATCAATATTTCGTGCGGAATCTGAAATCATAAACACAGTGTCAGCTAAATAAGACAACAGGGGCTGAACAAACCAAACAAAGACATGTCCAGATATGTAAGTGATGCATAAGACTAATTCATTTACACTTCATGTAAATGTACACATCTCCAGTTTGCAGCATGCAAAAATGAGAAGAAGATTTATAATGAGCCAAGTTCTGGATCATATCTTTACTGAAAATGAGGCAGGGGACACAGAGCTGCATTGTGGACGAGCAGGTTTCTGAGGAGGACCAAGTAGAGGATCACAGGACGCATCTGATGAGTCTGATATCTCTGCAGAGAACACACTAAAAGTGTCACTTTTTTTGCCACACATGCATCTAAAGACACACACACACACACACACACACACACACACACACACACACACACACACACACACACACACATACACACACACACACACACACATGCCTGTTCTTGCACACAAAGACTGGAACTAGTATTTGATTTTTTTCATTGGTTGATTTGCTTTATTGGTTGTTGGTTGTTTGCAAATCTACATTTTGTATTATTACTTATTCTGCTTTTCATTTTGTATTTGTATTTATATTTTTATATATATTTTTTTTATTTAAATATTATTGACTATAGTAACATCTATGGTGTTAGGGTCAATATAACTTAAATTACCTTTTATTTATATTCATAATTATTTATTTAATTCAGTTAATTTTACCATTTATTCTTTTATTTGAAAACGAGGGGTATGCTGTTAAAAGAAAGACCCAGTGGGCCACACCAAAACCATTTAAACTAATCTTTTCATGTATAAGGTCGCCTAACAAGGTAACCAAGAGGTAAGAAACAAATTGGATGGTAAATTATTTTTTTGAAGGTATTATATGGATCATTTAGGACACGGGTCAAAACCGACCAGTTTACATAAAAAATAAGAAAAAGCTAACATAAGAGGAAGGTTAGAAAGTCAACTCACGGCCATTCAACCTGATCAAAATGCAATCAAGGAAACAAAGAACATGATTAGGATTTTCTAAATGAGTGGGTGCATACCTGTGGCTCCTCATTTTATTGCGCAGTTAATTGAGATAAGAGTGCTGTAACACTTGACACTGAAGTATATTTCTGCTTGCTATTGTGGCTGCTATCTGAGTAGCCTCAATGGTGACTGACCTATGTACATGATTATAATTTTAATTAAAAAGAAAGTGAACTAAATGTTGCTAACATTGTATCTTGTATTCTTTTTATTTCCACTACCTTTTCATCTTTTTATCAGCTAAGACTAATGTTTATTGAGTATAGACTGAAAATATGGAGGAAAAAATTTGAGTGTATGTGGGCACTTTGTGAAGAATGACGCACTGAATAAAGGCACTGAATGACTGTATATCTATAAAAGTATACAATGTCAAGATACAGAATCAGAAGCCTGAGAGTTCATCATAGTCTAATCTGTAGGAGGCTTATTGGATGTTTTAATTCCTTGACACACAACGTTTGTCCTCCCAGGATTTTAATTAGCAGATGGAGTTATCAAATACTGCAGTTCCATCTACAGTTCCATAACAACAAACTAAATTCCAGAAGACAACGTGGTATGGTTAAAAAACGGGACAGGAAGTGGACTTTGAATCCATCAAGTTTAGATCTAATGGTTGCTTATGCTTAAAGGGGCTGTACACCAAATTTAGAACATGAATATAGCAGTAAACAACAATTTACTATGTAAAGATATAGTGGAGTAATGGTGTCCTGACCAAGGTTCTAATAGTTTTGGATTTTTCATTAGTTTTAGTTTTAATTTCATTGTGATTTTTTGTTTTAAAATTCAGTTAGTTTTAATTAGTTTTAATTAGTTTTTGTTTAGTTTTTATTAGTTTTAGTTTTTTTGTAATGGGGTATTTGTTGGGTGCCAGATTCAAAAAAGTCACAATAAATGTTTCCTTTATTTCCTTTGTCTGATCCATCTCAGCCCCAATAAGTTTATTAAGTCATAAAACCAGATAGATGAAATAGATTTCATATCAACCAAAAAGGTTTATGTATGAAAAAAGTTGACAAAAACGAAACGAAGGACATTTTCACTATAATTTTAGTTGTTTTTTTTTTTCAGTTAACAAAAATGTTTTTTCAATTCTAGTTTTCGTTATTCTGTTAGTTTTTGTTAACTATAATAACCTTGGTCCTGACCAGAGAATGGCAACAAAAATAATTTACCTTTAGCAAACATTCCACACATGATCTGTTTCTTTTGGCTCTATTTTGCGCTCCAACCAACTCCTGAAATAAATATCTGACTCCTTTGTTACAAAATACTCTATCTTCATCTGCTAGTTGCTAACCTTGTCAGTCTGCATGTTGGAGCTGGACAGGTTGTGTAGAGTGACTTTCGAAGAGCATTTTAGTTTAAAGACTGCTGCTGGAAATCAGGTTGATGAGAGTGAAGTTTATGAGTCAAAAACCAAAACAATGAAGAAGAGCTGAGATGAACTCCAGAGGCGGAGAAAATTCTCTGAGGACTCGTTATGAGCGTCACCTTTCACATTACACACAGTCATTTGATCCATTGTTGATTTGAAAAATAGTGATTAGTGCCACTTTAACTTTTTTTTTTTAAATCAGGTAAAATTGGGAATCACACGCCGTGATGTTGTTTAAGCTGCAATCACATCTCGGTACAAAAATAACACCTCTAAAGAATGCCCTACCACTTAGCTAATTAAACATTGTGGTTGAGCATGGAAGAAATTAAGTATTAGTGCCATTGCTGTGGGCAATTCCTTCCCCCAGTGACACCTAATTAAAAAGTTGATGAACAACAGCGCCGAGCGAGATCTGCGTTCCTCCAGCGCCCTACACATCACTCATTCAATAGCACTTAGCTGCCAGTTTTCATCCTCGGCCTCTTCTCCATTCCTCTCTGCCTGCCTCCATAATGCCGTGGCCACACTCAGCAACCTACGAAAGGACGCCTTGAACTAAATGACATGTTAATTATAATTACTGGTAGCCATGGTAAATAAACAGCGGTGGAAGTGTTGAAAGTGTATGAGCATGAGTCGACGGGGGGCTCTGACACGTCAGAATTGGCAGTCTTAATTGTAAGTTTCGGCCTCCCCATCATCATCACTCCATCTTTTTTCGACCCTCTTTTTTGTGTCTGTCTTTTTTCATCCTCCTCTCAGGAAAGACAGTGATTACCCCTGTGCCGACGAGCTGCATAATGGTATCAGCGCCGCCAACAGAGCAGTGAATTAAATTGTATCTGCAGCCGCTGTGAAGCCTTGATGAGGGGGGCAGATGCCTTTGTGGTGTTATCATTATAACACAATGGTCATGTTGTCATCAACCTTGCCATCGGCAATTGAAAAGGCATGATTGTGTGTTAGGGGCTTTTTCTCCCATCCTCCTACTACCCCCCCTACCCCCCAACAACCCTGCTGCCCCACCCCCAGCCGTTTCGTTGTGAATAGGAGCAATTTTCTAAGAGCTATGAAATCACGTAATAGGTCCTAATATGCAGCTGCTTGGCACAGTGAGGCAGCCTCTATTAACGCGGAAGTCAAACACAATATGTGTTTTGGCTGGAGAATCGCTGAATACACGAGCATGGGCCAGATTTATTCAGATGAAAATCCACACAACTGTCATCGTTACAAAGACAAACTATTTGCTCTATCTTTTGACATGTGGGGCCCTATTTTAAATTCTGTCTCCACTAAAGTGGTCATAGCAAAGCATTCAACCTGTAAGGAAAATCATTTTGGAAAATTGAATGGTGGGCCAAAACATTTGAAATTTAGAGTGTTTGGAAACAGGTTTGTGATAAAAGCTGAAGCAGCAACATTGCTATTCCAATGCCATTATTTGTGTCCTGGTTCACATATTTTTACTGTGATCATTTTCTCATAATAAAATATGTTTACTGCAACAGAACAAATGTTTTTTTTTTTCTATCAATGCATACGCTGCAGCGAATTATATTATATATTATTATATATAGAGAGATAGATATTGATGTATTGAATGTTTTAAATAAGTTACAAAAGGGCAAATACAAATGAAAAATTGCAAGTCCTTGTTATATTTCTTAATACAAATAGCAAAATAATACCACAGACCTGTTGTTTTACCCTTATAGCAGAATAATAATGGGTTCAGCCAGACATTTCTCCATTCTGACACAGTGCTGTGGAGGAAGGTCTGGTTGAACCCATTATAATTCTGCTATTCGGGTAAAAAAAAACCCAACAACATTTAAACACTTATTTGTATTTTTTTAATCCAATCACATTGGCCGGTGCTAGTGATGTCCCTGCAAAGTGGATAGTGGAGACACTGGAAGGGGAACAGAGTGCTGCCTGACATACTGTAGGTGGCCAAACTGAGAAGCATTCCCTGTGGCTAGTAAACTGACTTTGACAGGTAAAAGGGTTGGAGTGACCTTTTAAACAGGAATATATGGAGAAATGTGTATACTTCATCCAATTAATATTATTATTATTATAAGTGATATAGATACTCACTATCTAGGCATATCTAGAGGTAGATAGATATATATCATTGAAGTACCTTGGTCCACTGACATGTTGATGAACACAACTATCTTGATTTCCTTCTTTGCTATACAGTTGTATGACTCTTGTGTGTAACTTTACACTGTGTTCCACAATGGTGCCCAATAAAGGTTTCTCACCCTGCGCATACAACAAAAAACATTAATTTCTCTTACATTCTGGTTTGTATTGCGGTAAATGGATGCCACATTGTATGGCCCTCTATGAGTGTCCCTATGTTCTTTCCATAGGCTTTACACCAAGGTTATTATAGTTAACGAAAACTAACGAAATAACAAAAACTAGAATTGAAAAAACATTTTCGTTTCGAGTTTTTAAAAAAACGATAACTAACTGAAACTGTATTATGTGGTTACAAAACTAACTAAAATTATTGTGAAAATGTCTTTCGTTTTCGTCTTTGTCAACTTTTTCCATACATAATCCAGTGTTTCTATTAGAACATGCAACATATTGGTAAATATGTTTACTGAGACTGGGATGTCTACACTCGATGAACTGTGAGAGTTAATAACCTTAATGGGGCTGAGATGGCTAAACCAAAGGAAATAAAGGCAAAATTTATTATGACCTCTTTGAATCTGGCACCCAACACATAATAAAAAAACTAAAACTGACACTAAAACTAATAAAAACTAAACTAAACTAAACTAAGCATTTTAAAAAACTAAAAATTAAACTAAAACTAGCAAACTCACTCTAAAAACTAATTAAAACTAACTGAATTTGAAAACAAAAATTCACAACTAAATTAAAACTAAAACTAATGAAAAATCCAAAACTATTATAACCTTGCTTTACACCGAGCCGTATTTTGTGGACATATATTAATACATCCATGAGTTAAAGCTTGCTTGCGGTGTGAAAAATTTGAGCCTTAATCTCCCTTTGTAAACATGTATTTAGCCAGGAGAGATAAACTTACCTTGCTGGAACTCACTGAGCTTTTTGATGGCCTCATCTCTCTCCTCCTCCAGCCTTTTGCACTTATGTAAGACACAGACAGAGAAACTTAATAACAGCACCAACATTCAACCTGTTTGCCTTTTCCCACATGAACCTCAATGACACTACGTATGAGAACAATCAACACGTGATTTGCGTTGCGCTGCTTTATTTGGTTGTAGTCACATTTAGGTAAATACAGTCTGAATAAGAGTGCATGTCAAACCATCGTTTTGCGTAATCTGCATGGCTTTTAATAGCCACACATAATTTCCTCTCTCCATGTCATCACTCCACACTCACACACGTTGACATCACTGTCTCCTGTTATCAGTAATCATCCTTTAGTGAAAGTTTTTCTTCACCATCTTTACAGTTGATCAAGTCCTGAAGGTCAACTCATATAGAGGAGTTGAACGGATTCAATGGAAGTTATGGAATAACAGTGCTTTTCACAAGTGCCAGAAGATCCCACAGAACATTGGGCCTCATTCACCAATATCTTCTTAAGAATCTCAAGTCCTTCTTAAGAAAATTTCTAAGAATACCCTACGTCAGATTCATCAACGTGTTCTTAAGACGCTGAATTGTTCGCAGCCGTGTTCTTAAATTGATGAATGCCATCTCCGCGTGCCAGGTGAGTCTAATTAACATAGGATTAGCATAGGTAACCGCCCATTAATGCCCATAAAAGGGCCCATAAAAAGGAGTGCAGGGCCGTGTGTAGACGCCACAAAGAGGAAACAGCAACAGAATGCCTAAAGCAAAGCATAAATCCGAGCACAGGTAAAAATAAAAATAAAAACTTTAGCAGTTCAGAAGTAGAAGTTCTGCTGCGGGAGATCACTTGGAGGAAGAAAATTATATTTAGCAGCCTTAGTGCAGGTTGCAACAACACAAACAATTTATTTTCTGGAATAATACCTAATATATATAGTGTGTAAGCTCAAAATATGTCTTTAGTATTGGACTGAGGGATTGCAACATTGGCTTGATTTTATTTTATTATTTTTTTTATAACAGATGAAGTCCCGCAGAGCCAACCTGCAAACAGAACCAGAACAGACAGAGCCCTCGGGCAGCAGCAATATATATAAGCGTTGTCACATTTAATTTAATTAAAATGAAAAAAAAAATTAAATGAATAAATGAATACATAAATATGATGGAAATTTCATTGTAATGTATTTTATTGAACTTAACAAAAGAAGACAACACAACCATGCCAACATGTCAGCACTGAAATGTGCTTAAGAGTACTCCTGAGAGTTCCTAGGATTTGTTCTTACCTAAGAAAAATCCTGGATAAGAAAAAAAATCATGAATGACACAATCTTCATAAAATCTTAGTAAGTAGGACTTAAGAACGGTTTGTGAATGAGGCCCAATCAAAGTGCTTTGATTCTCTTTTCTTTACCAGTGAATATGGACACCAGGGTTAGGGCTGTTGTTTTAAAATGTTCATACCAGTGCCAAGACATTCAGGTTTCAGTACATTTGTTTTTCTCTTCATATCAAAAGAAATGTACCATATGAAAATACAGTCAAAAATGGCCACAACAATACAAACTGAGAAAACAATACTGCATATATATAGTGAGGCCACAATTCACTAATTTGTGTGCATGAGAAGTAATTTGTTACCGATTTCATCAAATCGTTCTCACGTCTGAGTTGATTTGTGTGCACAAAAAGCGTCAATGAAGGAAGCAGATATAATGCACCCCTCTGAAGTGATGTTGCACGCTGTCATGTCACAGTTACACCGTTAACACAACACTCATAATATAATATAACACCTGAATGGCCCAAAACACCACCCATTTGATGTGTATATAGGCACAGATGGTTCTGTGGTTATTTTACAACAGTCTGATGCTGGTTATCAGCGGCCTACAGTGTGTAAGTGTGGCTTGACAGTGTGAAACATCACTTCAGAGGCTGCAGCAGGGTGCTCTATGCTGGTTCGCTGTATAAACACTTGTACTAAAACATTGGAATGTTTTAATTAAGTTCAGGTAACAAATTACATCTCCTGTGCACATATGGGTAAACTGTGGCCTCAGCAAATATTTAATAAAAGAGTCATTAAATAAGGGTACAAATTTATCTCAACATTTGATACCAGCACACTGCAAAAAAGGTGTGTCTAAAAACAAGATAAAAACATTAAATCTGAGGGAAATGATCTTGCTGCATGGACAGATAATTTCACTTGACAAGATTTCTTAAATTAAGATTATTAAATCTAGGAATAAGCATGTTGAACACTTAAAATAAGAAAAATAACTCTTAAAACAAGATAAATTATCTAACACTTCTAAATCTAAAGGTTTTTTTTATCTTGGTAAGAAACAAATAATTGTCAGTGCACTCTGCTCGGGCCAGTTCATCACTGCTTGCAGCTTTAATTTATCTTGTTTTAAGAGTTAATTTCTTATTTTAAGATGTCCATGCAGCAAGATAATTTCCCTCAGATTTAGTGCTTTTATCTTGTTTTTAGACAGTGCATGATGTACTTGAGGGATAAAAACATTTCAGACAGTGCTCAAAGGGCACTGAGCTTCAATACCCAGCCCTAACTAGGGTTTCAATATGGGTTTAGTGACAAATTTGTTTTTGAAGAAGTGCTTAGATTTTTAACACCCTTGTGAGAATTCTGTCTATCAAGAGGGAAACAGTTCTGAAGAAGCCCTCCAAACTGCAACAACATAATAGTTTGTTGTGCCCTTGCAATAGGAGCAATCAATGCAAGAGCATTTTCTGATCCAACTATATTGGATCAGACGACACAATTTATTATTGCTTTCCACAACCATAAGATATAACATTTACACACATTATTTATTGAGTCTTTGTTAATTTTTCACAGCTATGGTGAGGATTTGCTTCAGTTGAGATTGGACATCTCTGCAAACCACACATAGAATTATATGAACCGTAGTGTCTGGATGAGACACACCAGGCTGTCTACTAACTCCATGTATCACCATCAGTGTCAATATTAGATACTCAGAGTATGTGCTCCTGGAGTCAGGTGACACAGTAAAACAAGTGTCACACTCCACAGCAGGAGGATGTTGGGGTGGATGGGAAGTTATGTAACAAATGTACTCATTTTAACTCAAACCACCAACTTTTGGTTTCAATTCACAACATTGATCACATGCTCAGAAGCCTCACAATGCAAAAAAGCTGTGTCTAAAAACAAGATAAAAACACTAAATCTGAGAGAAATGAATGCTGCATGGACAGATAATTTCACTTGACAAGATTTCTTAAATTAAGATTATTAAATCTAGAAATAAGCATGTTGAAAACTTAAAATACACTTCTAAATCTAAAGTTTTTTTTAAATCTTGGTAAGAAACAAATAATTGTCAGTGCACTCTGCTCGGGCCAGTTCATCGCTGCTTGCAGCTTTAATTCATCTCGTTTTAAGAGTTAATTTCTTATTTTAAGTGTTCAACATGCTTATTTCTAGATTTAACAATCTTAATTTAAGAAATCTTGTCAAGTGAAATTATCTGTCCATGCAGCAAGATCATTTCCCTCAGATTTAGTGTTTTTATCTTGTTTTTAGACACACCTTTTTTGCAGTGCTTGCATACCATTAAGATAATACTGTTAAAAGATTTTTACTTTGCTGCCTCTCATACTTGGCCAACTTCTACTTTTCCTATAACTGCTTATAGAGCCAACAATTTTGCTACTTCTTCTACGATCACTGTTGCTGTTGCACCTGTAACTTAACAATATGAAATTAATTCTAACAGAGATGGTCAACCAGGCCTCAAGTCTATAGGCATACAGTATCCAGACTGATAATAACACCTACCTCCATGGCTGCTGTCTCGTGCTTCCTCTGCAGGCCTTCATACTCCTGTAGGGCTGTAGGGAGCAAAGGACACCAGTAGGCCATGTTCATCAGTAAATCACAATAAAGCAAATGTCAGTGAAGAACACAGAACACACATCATCTGGTTTAAAATAAGTCAACAAGTGGAAACTTCTCCAGCATGTGATAACTCCTCATCCAGTGACTAGTGCAGCATGTGTCCTGTGTCACCTGACCATTATAGCAGGGGATGTTGAATATAGTAGTAAGTCCCTGGATGTCTTAATATTTGCCTACAGCCATAAAGGGAACTGACCTCAATCTTTTGTAAAGAATTAAGTTACTTTTTGAATGGAACATGTGTTAATCAGAAACCAAATCCAGCCTCTACTTAGTCCTTGAGACATTCAGGAAGTACAGAAATGACGCTGACGAATGAAGCTGACGACAATGACGTTTTCTTGCAGTGCGGCATAAGCTCTGAATCGAGGACAAGAAACAGTCTGACATGTTGGGCATACAGTATGCTAGTTAGAAAGCATGCCCTGAGACAGGTGAGAGGAGTTTTTATAAGTCATTGGGATCATTGTTTTATGTGTAAGGCACTTCAGGCATAACAGTGCCTTTATTACTTTATTATTGTGCAACACCAACTTGGTAAAACCTCTTCAAAATGAATCAGAGTAACAACAAACTGGACAACACTTATATATATATATATATATATATATATATATATATATATATATACACACTACCGGTCAAAAGTTTTAGAACACCCCAATTTTTCCAGTTTTTTATTGAAATTCAAGCAGTTCAAGTCAAATGAACAGCTAGGGAGGGTACAAAGGTAAGTGGTGAAATGCCAGAGGTAAATAAAAAAGGTAAGCTTAACCAAAACTGAAAAATAATGTACATTTCAGAATTATACAAGTAGGCCTTTTTCAGGGAACAAGAAATGGGTTAACAACTTAACTCTATGGAGTCTTGGGCTATTTTGTCCAATTTTTAATTCTTTTCATGTCTTTGTAAGTCATTTTGTGTCTTTTTTTGGTCATTTTGTGTCTTTTTTTAGTCATTTTGTGTCTTTTGGTGTCTTTACTTGTCATTTTGTGTCTTTTTTTGGTCATTTTGTGTCTTTTTTTAGTCCTTTAGTCCAACATAAAATGTGATTTTGAATCTTTTTTTTACTTTCAAAACACTATCATGCTCAATAAAGAATTTTAAATGTTGCAAATGTGCATTCATTTCAGAGTACACTGAGACATTAAACTGCATAATTTACAATTAAATTCTGGAAAAGTTGGTGTGTTCTAAAACTTTTGACCAGTAGTGTATATATATATATATTAGCAGCATACCAGCAACCAGCTATTTGAGTCAGCATTGGCCCAATATCTGATCAGTATCGGTGCATCCCTACTTGAGACATATTGCTCTCTGAAGCCTTGAATGTGCCCTTATTATGAATTCTGCTGCTCCCATCCAGTGCAGCATCTAAGCACTATGGGACTGGCCAGGTGTCCATGCTCGCACTAGCACGATAATCCAATTTGTTCAGGTCCAGTTCTCTGACCTATAGGCTATCCTGACCCTTAACCCCCTAGGTTAATCCATAACCATAACCAATCAGGGTGCTATACAAGGCTGGTCTGCACTTCAGAATTGAATCTACATGTCATATCAGTTATGTGGCGTTCCTGTAACGTTATCATTCCTTAAAAAAACATATAACATAACATAATCCCTCTTTATTTGTATTGACCATTAAAGGCATTTAATGCTGTACAGTGATCAATTAAAAGGCATGGTGCTTTCAAAGTGCTTTGTAGTCATAATACAGGCCATGACCTGCTGTGTTGCATGTGTTTGTTCATCAAAGTCAGTCTGTGGTGTGGAGCAAGGTGTATTATTGAATGGGCATTACAACGTTATATGCACTACTAAAGCATGATATGGACTGGCATGATAGGGGCCTTTAGGTGGCTCTGACTATTACTAATTGTGACACCCTGTCTAGTCTAGTTTTTTACCTTTCAGTTTGGTGCTTATATGAAATTTGTTTGTACATGACATGTACAAACATGTAATTTTTCCATTAATCCATTATCTGTAACTGCTTATCCTTTACAGAGTTAACCCCAGCTGACAATGGATGAGAGCCATGGTACGCCCTGGACATGTCACCAGTTAATAAAAGAGCAGGCACATCGTGCCAGACAACCATGCACGCTCACATTCACACCTACAGACAATGTAGATCCAACAGGGAACCTAATGAGCCTAACATGCATGTCTGGACTGTGTGATGACCTGGAGAGAACTCACACTAACACAGGGATCAACAAACTCCACACAGAAGGACCCCAAGCAAGCCGGAGGGTCCTAACCACTGCACCACTGTGCCGCACAAATAAAATTAGTTTGTGTTTGATCAAAATGACCACACTGCAAACCACAGAAAGGCATACTTTTTGCAAAACATTGGAAAAAAGGAACTGCAGCTCACTTTTACCTCGGGGCCCATTAGCAGCCTGATCCGGTCATGGGTATAAGAAGCAGTAAAAGCCAAGTCTTCCTACTGTACATGGACTTTGGCCCTTAAAACAAACAGCCTTGGGAAAACACGGTAACAATGGTGATACAGCATAATACAATATAGATATCAGGGGCTACACATTAAACATTTTGTTTAACCAAATACCTGATGCCAAACATCAAAGCATTATTATTTACTGCATTTACTGCCCAAAACCACTGTGTCTGTTTATTAAAAGTACTCCTCAAACATTCTTTCAAAGTAAGTGCACCTTTAGCCAACCATCTACCAAGAAGCGTCATTCATTTCATTTGGGGTCCTGTCAGTTTGGAGCACATATATCATAGCTCTGGATGACGTCACACTACGGCTCAAAGAAAACTTACCTTGGTTTGACAAGTTTGTAATGACGTTTATTTTCTCCAGCTCTTCTGCAGCCATAGTGGGACAGCTCCAACCAAAGTTCAACAGGAAGTGCTTCCTCGCGACACACCTGTAAGGTAGATTCCTCGGAGCGCGAGCTATGTGTGTACAGTGCACGCGGAGCGCACACAGAGCACGTGACACCATCATAGTTGAGCCCTGCCTATTCACACTGCAAGAAACATGAAGCTTACTAAATATTTTATTCTTATATCTAGAAATAGTATCTTAACCCAAAAGAACCCAGACCCAGTAATCCTTACAGGAAAATATGGGGGATATACACATAGAACACATTTATGATGTTTTAAAAAAACACTACACCTAAATTTATGTTTATGATATCTCTTATTTTAAAAAAAAACAAAAAAACTAGACACATTGTCTGCTTACAGAAACACAAATTTGCCTTTTTCTTTGCATCTCCACAACATTCATCAAAATTGTGACATTAATAGTGCTGTTTAACAATACATTATTTTTCAGATTTGATTTTAAGTAACAAAGTAAAAATAAATCAATAATAAATTAAAACAAATAACCATATGTTCTGGTCAGAACAAGTTAAATGCAATACAGGACACCCTATTAATGGATTAGAATTGTGAAATGGGTTTAAACTTAGCCTCGTAACAAAAGATAAACTTTTTTAAATTAGATACTTTTTTCTGTTGACTGTCTATGTAAAGCAGGGGACGGCAACCTTTACTAACAAAAGAGCCTCTGTTGGCCTAAAAAAGAGGAAAAATGTCAGAATGGAGCCACAGACCTTAATTTCAGCTTAATTTCTGAAGAGCCACATGTGGCTCTGGAGCCTCAGGTTGTCTACTCCTGGTTTAGAGTAATGTGTTTGTGTTTCTTCCACCAAAAATAGTGTGTTTGGCAAAAGTCCCCGGCACAGTGCTGGGGAGCATTTCATCCGCTGGGTTTTTTTTATTTATTTTTATTTTTTATAATATGTTTATTGTGCAAACTTCAAAGCATATTACAGACAAAACACAAATCAGCTGTAAATAGGAAGTCTGACATTTTCTTGCTTCCTTTTTCCTAGAGGTAAATCTAGTTGTAGGAGAGCATCCAGACAAAATACCAATTTACCAACATCCCCGATTCACCCACCCACCCAGCCTGATCTTGCACAATGTACAAAGTTCACTTCATGTGGTAAATAAAAGGTCAAGAAAGAAAAGAAATAAAAAAGAAAAGAATAGAATAGAATAGCAACCATTGTAATAATGACAATAAATAAGTAAATAATAGTAATAATAATAATAATACTAATGTCCATAACAATAACACAATAACAAAAACAAAAAAAGTAAGAAATTATGGTCAAATTTAAGAGTCTATCAAAGTTAAAGAGTTGACATAGGAGAGAAAGGGGTCCCATATTCTGTGATATCTTTTCACAGATCCTCTGACTGTATGTTTGATTTTTTCTAAATGAAGAAAAGACATTAAATCTTTTAACCAGGAGGTTGTGCCAGGGGGATTAGGACTCTTCCAGTGTAGCAAAATACGTCGCTTGGCTATGAGGGCAGCAAACGCAACAAGGTCAGCTTGATATTTATTAAACTTGCCCATAGGAGACACACCAAAAAGAGCAGTTAAGGGACAAGGGGTCAAGGGGATGCCCAGAATTACAGAGAGGGAGTTGAAGAAAGACGACCAGAAGGAGTTGAGCTTGGGGCAGGAGAAAAACGTGTGTGTGTGGTCTGCTGGGGAGAGAGAGCATCTAACACAAGAATCATCAGTATCAAGAAATAATCTCTTTAGCCTGGCCTTAGTATAGTGGACCCTGTAAACCACTTTAAACTGAATAAGGCTCATACGAACACAAGTGCAAGTGGAGCTGATCCTAAGCAGTGACTCTCTCCACCAGTCCTCGTCCAGCCCCAGCCCGAGCTCTTTTTCCCATGCATCCCTTAGCCATGAAAGGGAAGATACTTGCGAAGAGAGTAAAAGGTTATAAATTGACCCAGTGCTGTTTTGTGATTTTGATGATGAAGACATTATATTCTCTAAAAGAGTCTTCTCAGGCAGTTTAGGAAAAGATGTAAAATTAGTCCTTACAAAACTACGAAGTTGGAAATATCTGAATCGATCTTGAATTGACAGGCCAAATTTAGTGACAAGGTTTTCCAAACTACCAAATGTTTCATCTAGAAAAAGATCACAGAAAGAAATCAGGCCTTTCTTTTTCCATAGTTTAAAAGCTGGGTTTAGCAAAGAGGGCAGAAACAGGTGGTTGTTGCAAATAGGGGAGAGGACAGAGGAAGATTTTAATCCAAAATGTTGCCTGAACTGTTTCCAGATTTTTAGCGAGGAAAGTACAACAGGGTTATTAGTATACTGAGAGGGGCGCGTTGTGAGTGAAGCAAAGAGCAATGCGGGTAGAGAGGATGAAGTGCAAGAGCTAGCTTCTATAGCACACCAGTTAGTGTCAGGGGAATGATACCATAATTTAAGCTTTTGGAGGTTAGCGGCCCAATAATAAAACTGCATATTGGGAAGTGCAAGACCCCCGTCTTGTTTGGGCCTCTGGAGGATAGATATTTGAATCCTGGGGGGCTTGCCTGCCCAGACGTAAGAGAGTAGAATGGTGTTGAGTGATTTAAAATAAGATTTGGGGAGGAAGAGAGGGAGAGTCTGAAAAAGAAATAGGAACCGGGGCAATACGTTCATTTTAATTGTTTCGATACGACCCACTAGTGAAAGAGGTAACACACCCCATCTCTGTAGGTCTAATTTAAGCTTCTCAGTCAAATCCACAAAATTATTCTTAAAAAGTGAGCTAAGGGAATGTGAGATGTTTACACCTAAGTATTAAAAGCCACTAGGAGATAGATGGAAGGGCAGCACATCAGGAGAAATCGATTTTGCTAACTGGTTAACAGGAAAACATACACTTTTTGTGATATTCAGCTTATAACCAGAAAATGTTCCGAAGGCCTCTAACAAATTTACTATTCCACCAACACAATTTACTGGGTCTTGAATGTATAATAATAAATCGTCAGCATATAGTGCTACTCTGTGTTCAACCCCTCCTCTGATTATACCAGAAAATAATGTGGAAGCTTTCAGGGCAATAGACAGAGGCTCTATAGCGAGAGCAAAAAGCAACGGTGAAAGGGGGCATCCTTGACGCGTGCCACGCGAAAGAGGGAAAAGAGGCGAAATTTCTGAATTTGTTTTAACTCTTGCCAATGGAGCAGAGTAGAGAAGGCGAATCCATGAGATAAACTTAGGGCCGAATCCAAATTTCTGGAGGATTGTAAACAGATATTGCCACTCCACCCGATCGAATGCCTTCTCCGCGTCGAGTGAAATAACCATCTCAGGATTTGGAGAAGCAGAGGGAGTCAAGATCTGGGTTTTGTTTTGATGACAATATCTTGACAACATATGATATCTAACCACATACTGCTGTGATGTCTGTAGAGGTTGTTGAACCCGGTTCCATTGCCAGTTTGTCTGGCTCCGGCTCTGGCACATCACCAGTGAAGCTCCCCAAGTCTGAAACCTCCAAATCCATAAAATATTCTCTCCATAAAATATTATCCCTCGGTAACTTCTGTTTTTAGAGATTGCAGCTCTTGCAGGTACCAATGACAGGAAGACAGGAAGACCACAGTATGTCAGATTGGGGAACTGTGCTTCTGGGACATTAATGAGCAGCACAGAGGCTCCACAAGGCACTGTTCTGGCTCCATTCCTGTTCACACTGTACACAGCGGACTTCAAATACAACTCTGAGTCCTGCCACATCCAGAAGTACTCGGACGACACTGTTATTGTGGCGTGTATCAGGAATGGACAGGAATCTGAATATAGGGATCTGATAAAAGCCTTCAGTGACTGGAGTCACAAGAACTATCTCCTACTGAACACCTCAAAGACTAAGGAAATGATCAGAGATTTCCACAGGTTGAAGCCCCCTCTTCAGCCAGTGAATACCTGTGGGGTGGACATGGAGTTGGTGCCAAGTTCTAAGTATCTAGGTGTATACCTGGATAATAAGTTGGACTGGTCCCTAAACACAGACAGAGCCGCCTCTTTTTCTTCTTGAAGCTCAGATCTCTGGACATCTGTAGTAAGATGCTGCAGATGTTTTATCAGACTGTGGTGGTAGTGTGTTGTTTTATGCTGCAGTCTGCTGGGGAGGCAGCATCAGACACAGAGATGAAGGCGGTTGGACAGACTGGTCTAAAGAGCTGGTTCTGTGGTTGGAGCCAGGTTGGACACACTGGAGGAGGTGGTGGAGAGATGACCTGTCAACATGTTCCAGGCCATCCTGAAATACCCAGATCATCTGCTACACAAAACCAAAAAAAAAAGCAGTGGACGGCTCCTCTCTCTCTGTTGCAGGACGGAGAGATACAAAAGATCCTTCTCTCCTACAGCCATAAGGCTGTCTCATTCTAACAGAGATTCTACCAGACTAACTGAATTTCCCCTCAGGGATAAATAAAGTAATTTTGATTGATTTGATTTTGATTTGACTGATTTTTGTTGTTGAGAAACAAGATATTTGACTTTGAATAATGAATCGATGTACTTGCGTATTAATAGACTAATTGAACAAATATTTGTTTTTAATGTCAGATTTTCTAAGCTGCTTAGTGTAGCTGTGACAAGAACAAACATACTTAACTTATTTAGCATGACTTACAAATAAGTAATTGCCTAGTAATAATTGACAGCAGCTCTTCTGCAATTCATGACTAATCACCAGACAAATTAATAGTTACAATAGTTACAATGAGCCCTACCTTGAGAAAACTATTACACTTCTTACATAAATTCATCAAAAAATATTAATACAATAACATAGTTGTAATACATAAAACATTCTGAGTGGATAGATTCTGCATAAATACTTTTACTTTTGACCCTTTAACTAAATGTTGATACTTTAGTACTTTTACCTCAGTAAGTCTTGAATGCAGGACTTTTACTTGTAGTGGAGTAATTAGACAGTGTGGTATTAGTACTTTTACTTCACCACGACTGATAATAACTGTATAGAAACTCAGAGATGAGCCTGACTGGCTGGTTGATAAGGTGTCAGCCCCCTTGCTGATGTATATGAAGGTGTTGAACAGAGATGAGACAGCATACTCGTATAATTTAATTTATTCATAGACACATGACCTCACAAAACCATTATTTTTGCACAACAAAGAATTAGTTTCCAGACAGATGGGAATGTTGAATATAATCTTATATATGCATCTTTTGCAACACAAATCAAACAACAAAACACAAATAATGTAAACATCCACTGTATTGTTTCCAGAGTAGCTAGAGGAAGCAAGAGGGAGAAAGAGTGAAAGTTCTGGGAGCAACATAGAGTAAACATCTGAACTACACCTGTGGCCCAAGTATGTAAGTCTGTTTACTAAGGACGCTTTCCTCAGCATACTGTCGGTGGTGACGAGAACATCTGAGTAGTGGCTAACTTGAAGCTATTGAGATAAAAAAATACAGCAGTTACCCATTATTAAACAATACAAAGGTTGTGGACAAAATAAAGTTTTTGACTCCAAAATCACCCAAAGGTAATTACTAATAGGTAACTTATGTCACTGACCGTTCCATTGCAGGAGTACTATAGTTGAGGGGATTTAAAAAAAAAAAAAAAAAAAACCTGACATAAACAACTTTCTTGAGTTGGAAACCTCTTGTCTTTAGCAGGAAATAGATGTCACATAGCATTTATTTAAAAAAGGAGGGGGATCCAGCAGTTATACTCCCCAATAAATAAGGACTCATCTATCATTTTAAGGATATGTTCACTTTTTTTTGCAATCAAGGAGACATTACAATCACAGACACTTTCCATAAACCACTTCTGGACACATATACACTACAGAACATCTACAGAAGATTATTACCCTAGTCAGGAGGGAAAGTGGGGATGGTGTGGGGGTGAACTGATTCATGAGAAGAAGCTGAACTGGAGGTAAAAGGAAGAGTGGAGAAAAGGGAGGGGAGGGTGGGTGAAGGTTCAAAAACATTTGTCTATGAGCCCCCAGAGGTGCAGGGCTGTACAGCCAGATTGAAGAAAGCAACAAAAGGGAGGATGGCGGGTAAAAAGGTAAGACTAGAACCAGGGCATCCCTTTGTGTGTCTCAGTGACGGGCTGCAGACTCTCTGGGGTAAAATTCAGCCAGGGTGCTTTGAGGAATCCTCTTGAGCATCTCCTTGGGGAAGATACGCAGCAGCTGCCAGCCGATGTCCAGGGTCTCATACACTGTCCTGTTGTCGTACGGGCCTGAGTGAGACAAGACATAATATCAGCTGGGGCTGTCTACTGTACATCTCTATCTGTGCACAGCTTGACTTATCACACAAAATGGTTACACTGCAAAACAGGTGTGTCTAAAATCAAGATAAAAACGCTAAATCTGAGAGAAATTATCTTGCTGCATGGACAGATAAAACAAGATTTCTTGAATTAAGATGATTAAATCTAGAAATAAGCATGTTGAACACTTAAAATAAGAAATTAACTCTTAAAACAAGATAAATTAAAGCTGCAAGCAGCGATGAACTGGCCCAAGCAAAGTGCACTGCAAATTATTTTTTTCTTACCAAGATTAAAAAAAACTTTTTTTATAATAAGGTTTTGAATAATTTATCTTGTTTTAAGAGTTATTTCTTATTTTAAGCGTTCAACATGCTTATTTCTAGATTTAACAATCTTAATTTGAGAAATCTTGTCAAGTGAAATTATCTGTCCATTCAGCAAGATCATTTCCCTCAGATTTAGTGTTTTATCTTGTTCTTAGACACACCTTTTTTGCAGTTTATGACAAGTATGTTATTCTCTGCTTTTTTGTATTCATCATCATCCCATTGGAGTCATATTTGTGCCCAGCTGATGGATTTAAGTCCAACATTAACTCTACTTGTAGCTCTAGTTTGGTCTCCACCAAGTTCTGGCTCTTCAGCTGCTAAATGCTACACTTTGTTCTTTAGCTAGTCCATAAGTGCCTGTCTGCCAGAGAAGAAAGGAGCTAAAACAGGAGTTGAGTTGAGGAGAAGTGCTACTGTTTGTAAAATAAATTATAAGTGCACCTTTTAAGACATTCTCCAACCACAGAGGCTGGGCACAATTTGCCAAAAAGTGGTTAAAATACTGACAACAACTGTCTGTCTGTCTTTTGTTGAATGAATGTTGAATGAATTTTGGTTAATCATCGAAAACAGGGAAATAAAATGAATAAGTCATCACACTGTTATGCTGCCATTTGTCAAATACTGGGGACTCATAAGACATATAGTCAATTCTGTTTACTTTTCAAGGGCAACATACCAAGAGCTTTTATTGGGACAATAACAAGCTCTCGAGTTGTTTGTGACACGACGTCAACAATTCCTGATCAAGGACATAGTTTGGGATTTTAAGATTTCATTTTCTTTCCCTTTGTCATGACCAGGTTACCATCTGATGAGAAATAACTCCACATTAGTCTGTACTGTACTGAATGTAATGCTGAGTATAATAGGGCTGGAGTCGCTAGGTTGAAGACAGCATCATGATGCATCTAAATATCAGTGACATTAAACAGTTGAATTTTTCTTAGAGGGGGAAAAGAGCGAAATGTTTTAACTATTGGGTTTCCTTGAAATGTGGTTCAGACGTTCATGTTGCCCTGAGGATGGGATGTAATGACTTTGGTGGTCCTGAAACTTGGCACCATCATGTCAACATTTGTATTTAATACTTTTGTGAGCTAAACTATTTCCAGTCTTATTGCCAAGCCCTGCAAATCACATCCTAACTCCAGCTCCATACTCCTTTTGAAGCGGTTTACTCAGTTCAACTCATTTACATCAGCAGGGTTAGTAAAAATGCCTCATGGTGGCTTTTATTACATTTTATATATCCCTGCCCCCCATTGTGATAAAGCCCTAAAATAATTTCTTTATTATCCCTGACCTGTGGTCTAGTTTGTCCTGGCTCTGGTCCCAGTTCTGCTTCTAATAGAGGTTTGCTTCAAAACTGTTGTTAAGATATTGTTATTGTGACTTGAAGGCTAAAAAGATTAAAGATTAAAGATATGTCTGTCTCCACATCCCACCATGTGTTGCTGTTATGACTATTTGCCTTTGGAATCCATCAGTGTTGAAAATGTACAGTGTTTACCAATGCCATTAACACTTTCAAGAAAAGAAAAATGGAAAGAAATGGTCAGGCAGGCTTCAGCAACAAAGACGCAACCTACACAGATCAATATTTTCAAGGGACAAACGTAAACACGGAAAATACAATGTGGATGCCACTTAAGCCAACACTTTTCAAAGCAATATAGTGTAATAGAGGATTAAATGTACTCAATGACTTGAAGCACTGTTGCTACTGTCGGTTAGTGTTCTCGTTATTTCAGACCACTACTTAATGTATTCTGATCATATTTCTATGGGATAAATTAACTTGTAAATGCCTCTGTGGGCTTACTCTCAACAGTACAACATATGTACTATCTGCAATCACAGTTAATTACCATGGATATTAGAAGTGAATACTTGAGACAACTGTGACAGAAATGTAACACACACACACACACACACACGCACACACACACACACACACTTTGTCGAGCAGAAGAGTTTTTTGCATCTATTTATTTGTGTTTCTCTCAATTTTTTATTTTTTCAAACGCAAGATATTTTAGTTTCACTTCAACAAAAAAGGAAATATGCATTGAATTGCACAGATTATGCCCAATTTCAGAAATAGATCCTTTAAAGAATATTTAATTTGATTAGAGAAATCTATTTTGCAGAGTTTTTTCTGAGAAACAAACCAATCTTTTATCTTCAATCTCATTCTATGTAAAAAGGTGAGAAATTGTATTGTGAACCCAGTATTGTGAACTGCATTCAATTGTGAGTCAGGTGTATTGTTACAAACCTATTCACCTGGCAACACCATTCAAGTATGAGTTTAATCTATAATCACAATGTAGTAGGTTTCTGTTTGCCTTCCCCCATGCTGAACAGTACAGTGTGTTCTCGAGGTCTATATGTGGTACAGTGACTAACCACTAAATCAGAGTCCTTCTTCTCCCACACAGTCTAAATAAAACAACACAACTTCTGCATGAGGTTTTCTGTGATGAACTCACCTTTTGGGCTTTTGCAAAGAGCACAAGCTCTTTAACACATCTGCAATCATAATTAAGTCATTTGGGTTGCAACTAACAAATATTTACTTTGTGGAGTTGCCATAAAACGATCCATCATAAGTTCCCGGAGCCCAACTTGTACATTGCATGTTTAAATGGAATGTTTTGTCTGACCAGCAGACTAAACAAATGCAGAAAACTCACATTTGAGAAACAAGAAGTAGAAAAGGGTGAGATATTTTTACTTGACACATACCTTAACTTATGGTTCAATTATAAAAATAGTTGGTGATAAATTGGCCTAAACACATGAAGTGAGTAATGTCTGCCTCTGGGATGAGACATATGAAACATGAGGGCTGTTTCCACTACCAGGCAATACCCGGACAATACCTGGAATGAGGCGGGTCTAACTCGCCGAAAGGCCCCTAATTTGAATATGAGCAGTCCAGAGCCGGCTTTTGTCTGTACTTTTTTAGTCCCTGTAGAAGAGCAGGGTCTTCAACACACGCCATTTGTAAAAGCCGGCAAAGCAGTGTTCACAACTTAGCAACTTTGTTGATAAATTTAGCGACTTTTCAGACCCCCTTAGCGACTCTTTTAGCTACAGTTAGCTCTGTAGCAGTACAGTGTGTATGTGCTGCTGCAGGAGGTGTTCACTTAGCGACCTCTGTTTGTTTACAACAAGCACCAGACACTCTGTGCACAGATAACGATGCTGTTAATTCACAATCACTATATATATATATATATATATATATATATATATATATATATACACTGTTTATGATCAGCGGAGACTCTGTGCATAATTAGCCATGCTGCTTTCAGCTGCTGACGTTGTGCAAAGTCAGCAACGGCGAAAACCATACGTCACCTCCAGAGTCTCTAAATCCCTCTGGGGGCTAACTTGTAATGGAGACACGCAGAGTGAGCGGACTTTTGAGAGGGTGTGGCCTGAGACTTTCCCGGTGGCCACTCCCCCCTGGTCGAAACACTGCTAAATTAGTTGTGGTTGCCAGCTACAGACTGCACATTCACTACCAGGAATGATGCAGTCAACCTTATTTCCATGGATTAGTTACAATGTGTGAATGCTTCCTTTAGAGTTTAGAATCTTCTTACCCTGAGCAATAAAGTTCTTCTCAAACTTCTGTAGGAACTCAAGGTAGAGCAGATCATCAGAGGTGAGGGCCTCTTCTCCCACCACAGCCTTCATAGCCTGGACGTCCTTACCAATGGCATAACAGGCATACTGGAGACAAGGAGAGAAATTCATCTTAATAATGACACTTTGTTTTATGACATATTAATGTCATTAATGTTAATGACATATTGTCACTTCCCTCTCCATACATTACCATTATCAGTGTTTTCAGTTATTCATCAAACCTTCATTCAGGTGTCCAGGAGCATTATTTAGGAACAATTTGTGGCTTACCAGCTGGTTTGACACATCAGCATGGTCCTTCCTGGTCATCCCCTCTCCGATGGCTGACTTCATCAGACGGGACAGTGAGGGCAACACATTGATGGGTGGGTAGATCTGAAAGACGAGTATGAGATAAGAGGTTTGGTTAATGCAAAAAATGAAGGGGTATGCAGATGGAGAGATGTGAGGCTAAGTTGCTGTGTCAGGTGAAGGGACAGGAGCATCTTAGTGTACTTTAAATGGTGCCAGTCATCCAAATATAAACAAAAATAGGCTTAAAAAATAAGTACACTGTAGTACTGCAGTTTGGGCATGGTTATCCCACAAATTGAAGTAAGACAAAGAATGATGGCGGTAAATGGACCTGCACTTATATAGCACTTTTCTATTCGCCACTCAAAGCACTTCATTCACCCATTCACACTCACACTGGTGTTAGAGGCTACCCTACAGTGTGTTCACACATTGATGAACGCAGCATCGTGAGCCATTTGGGGTTCAGTATCTTGCCCAAGGATACTTTGACATGTAGGCTGCCATTGTCAGGGATCGAACCACGAACACTGTTCAGTGGGGGACCGCTCTACCAACTGAGCCCCAGCCGCCCTGGTGGTGGATGGTTTCAGGTTGTACTTTCAATACTTACTGACATTATTAGACTGAAGGTGTATCAGCATGGTTCTTGTTTTCCTGGAACACTGACAGTCTTTTCTATTGGGTATTTAGATTTCGTTGAAACGCTGTAGGCATGCAGTCAGTGCAATTAGAAGTAGTTATTAGAATGGAGCTGCAGACTGAAGTCTCTGGGGATTTCCACCAGGTGCGGAACGGCTCCACTACGGTTTTGCTCCGTCCTCTGCCCGGCGTCAATTTCCACCAGGCGTGCAACGGCAGCGTAGCGAGCCAGCCGTATACACGCGAGATAATGAGAACACGATATAATCCTGAACATACGGGAGACCAAGAGACCCCGTGATAAACTGTGTATATAAAGTAAACAACAACAACCAACAGTTTGCTTCTCCGACGTGGAGGATCTGTTGATCTGACCATCTATCCTTAAATGATTGTATGCTGTTCCACTTCAACAATCAGTCTCTCGTCGTCCATGTCTCCGACAAGGTTATAATAGTTTTGGATTTTTCATTAGTTTTCATTTTAATTTCGTTGTGAATTTTGGTTTTCAAATTCAGTTAGTTTTAGTTAGTTTTAAGAGTGAGTTTTCTAGTTTTAGTTTAGTTTTTATTTTTTGAAAATGCTTAGTTTTAGTTTAGTTTTTATTAGTTTTAGTGTTAGTTTTAGTTTTTTTTGTAATGGGCTATGTGTTGGGTGCGAGATTCAAAGTGGTCATAATAAATTTTGCCTTTATTTCCTTTGGTTTATCCATCTCAGCCCCTATAAGGTTATTAACTGTTTTGAATTTTGGTTCTAGTGTAGACATCCAAGTCTCAGTAAACATATTTACCATGTGTTGCATGTTCAAATAGAAAGACTGAATTATGAATGAAAAAAGTGGACAAAAACGAAAACTAAGGACATTTCCACTATAATTTTAGTTAGTTTTAGTTAGTTTTGTAACCACACAATACAGTTTCAGTTAGTTATCATTTTTTTAAAAACTCTAGTTTTTATTTTTATTTCAGTTAACGAAAATGTTTTTTCAATTCTAGTTTTCGTTATTTCGTTAGTTTTCGTTAACTATAATAACCTTGGTCTCCGACCCTCTGAGACCCTTTGATTGATTGATTGATTGATTGATTGATTGATTGCTGATCTGGTGCCCCGGTCAAGACGTAAAGTTTATGTAAAGCAGTTTTAGGCTGCATGAACTGCGTATTGTGTTTTATTTTGAAAGGGGGCGGAAGTGTATTATTGTTGATTCTGAGTCAGATTTCCTGTCTGGTGCTCTGTTGAGCTTGATGCGGTTTAGCAACGGCTTGTGGAGAAAATAGAAATGCTACGGATTGCTTGCGAATTGGAGAGCCGCGGCTGGGACGCTGCTGAGATGTTCTGCGGCGCGCCCGGTAGATTAAGATTAGGATTAAGATTAATTACTTTTATAAATCCCACAACCTCTGCAACCTCTTTAACCCATCCTTTTTTACACACAAGTGAACACACCATGCAAAGGTCAGTGGGCAGCACATTACTGCACCCGGGGAGCTGTGCTGCCGGTTAGGTGCCTTGCTCAAGGGCACTTTAGTCCTTGACCTGTCAGTACTGGGATTCGAACCAGCGACTCTCCAGTTACAAGCTCGATTCCTAACCTCTAGGCCACGGACTAAAAATGGTTTCATTGATTTGAGAAATCAGGCGTAACAGTTACAACCAGAAATTACAGTTCCCCTCCAGACTCGTTTTAAAGTATGTAAAAATATTTTGATATGATTCATATTTTGTTTCACATGGTTTTCACACATAAAAAAATTATAAAAAGGAAACAAGCATTAATATCTGCTACAATGTAACAGTTTATCTTCGCTCCCTCCGCTCTGCTCTGGAGGTATCAGGTTGCTTTTCTGGCTTCTGATTAGCTTTTGAAGTAGTGATGTAGCTGATCTAGCCAACACTGGAACCATAACACAGGAATGAGTACCAGCTCTTTGTCCCAAGTGATGAATGTTGTGTTAAAAGAAAAATAAATACCTGTCTGTTGTGCAGCTGTCTGTCAACGTAGACCTGACCCTCTGTGATGTATCCAGTCAGATCAGGAATTGGATGGGTGATGTCTGTTAGAGGCACAAACAGGAATTTAATCACAACATATCCTACAAATAATCATGGATTTGTTACATACGGCAGCACATTTAATGTACACATTACATTACATTCACATTGAGGAACATCTCATATTAAGACACAGTTCAAATCACTCACTCATTTGCAGGCATTAAAATATTGTAACACATAGGACAGAAATAGACATAATTTCTGTTAGCTTCCCATTTTAAAGACCTTTAGTCTAAATCAAGAGCCCAAGAGCCCTTGGGAACACCAACAGTGTTTAGTAAAAGCCGACACAATCACCTCCCTGTGATGCTGTAATGGGGGACTCCTGTTCAACTAGATAAGAGTAGGCTCTTCATACGTGTTGCTATGGTAACTGCAGGCATCAAAAATGTCTCCTCAGTCCATTTGAGATGCCTACTCCAGCATTTCAAACAATGACTTGCTAAGAGAATTAGGAGAAAGCATTTTAGGACAGAAAATACTAAAAGTATAATCTGGTTGAGCACACACTACCCAGTGCATTCAACACATGTGTTCATCATTACTGTCTATGTCCCAAACAGCACAGTAGGGACGATGACAGTTGTGAAGATGTCATTTTAGTTGAACTTAAAGCAAAGAAAGCTTTTGCTCTCACCATCATTGGGCATAGTGAGAATAGGGATCTGAGTAATGGAGCCGTTTCTTCCCTCCACTCGGCCGGCACGCTCGTAGATGGTGGCCAGATCAGTGTACATGTAGCCAGGAAATCCTCTGCGGCCGGGCACTTCCTCTCGGGCGGCAGAGACCTAAAGGTGAGGAGTGGGTGGTGAGAGAGAAGGCAACATGAGAGCTGGAAGAAGCGGAAGCTAACAAGTAATTGTAATTTCATTATTTCAAGACAGGGACAGCGCACAATAAGACATTAATCTTGTACAACAAGAGAATATGCATTGTGCCTGGTTCTAGCAGATTGCTATTTTACACCTGTAGTCCCTGGGCAGGTTGATGGAACAGTACATAGAAAATTAGTATAGAAAAAGAAAATGATTAAATAAAATAACAGAACAAGGCAAAGAGACAATATATACAATAGATAAATAGAAACATTGAAGCAGATTCAACAGGACAGGCTACAGACAGACACAGACACAGACACAGACACAGACACAGACACACACACACACACACACACACACACACACACACACACACACACACACACACACACACACACACACACACACACACACACACACACACACACACACACACACACACACACACACACACACACACACACACACACACACACACACACACACACACACACACACACACACTCTTGTCTTGACAGTAACCAACGCTTAGCAAGATGTGAGATGGCATGAGGACTTCTACAAGAAATAATGTCTGTTGGCAGAGTATTCCATTGAACTGTGAAAAGTGAGTTAACTAGAAATTATATTTTTTTATTTAAGTATATAAAACAGAAACTATCCAAGTCTATTTCTATCCTTTACAAAACGAGAGATCTACTGAATAAGAACTGCCTTCATTTGCTGTACTGTACACTTGTGTTGCCTTATATGACATACTGTGTTGAAATTTGGGGAAATGCATATAAAACAAACCTAGATCCAATAATTAAACTGCAGAAAAGAGCTATTATGAAAATAAATGAAGTTGGATACCGTGATTCTACAAATCAGCTTTTTATAAGTTGAAACACGTTAAAATTTCAGGACATTGTATATTCAAAAACATTAGAAATTATGTTTCGAGGGGTAAACATGTCAATGCCTGTTTGTATTAAAAAAAATTTTAAATTAAGGCAGGGGATTTATAACTTAAGGAGGTTGCTAATGTTTGAAACTCACAAAGTTATAGACCTAATCTCATGTACAGATGTGTGTCAGTTTTGGGTGAAAAATGATTGAATAGACTAAATGATGAAATAAAGATAAAGGTTAATTCTATGTTAGTTTTCAAGAAGACTTTAAAGACTAAATTATCAATGGTTACAATTAAATTTGATTGAACTTGATTTTTCAGTTTAAGCTATCATGTGTTTTGTAACGATGTGAATTATTCAGTTAATGTAATGTATATAATGTATACATGTAGATGGTACAATAGAGGCAAAAATAAGCCTTGTGGATTCAGCCTATTCCTTTTTCTGTACTGTGCAATATTTCTTCTTTTTTAAATATACTATAACTGGCAATGTGCAATCATTTTTGCAATAAATTGTCCCTCAATGTGCAATAAATGTATGAACACTAAATAGCATCATATCTGCTCCTGGCAAATTGAATTGAAGACTGTGCACCTTACCTCCCTTTCTTGCCTATGTTTTACATTATATCTTATATATTTTTTTCTTCACATTTGCTTGTGTATGTGTATGTATGTGTATGTTTATGTTTATATTGTATATTTTTATGTATTTTATTTATTGTCGCACTGCTTTTTGGAGTCAGCTCTCAAATCTCATTGTTCATGTGTATAGTGACAATAAAGGCATTCTATTCTATTTCGGTTGCTGTCTGATGGATTATTTTGTAAAAACATGATTTTATTTTAATTTTTACTTGTTTTAATTGAAATAAAGCATTCATTCATTCAAGTTTGACAACATTTAAAGCTGCATAAATTAAATGCAGGCAAGTTGGTAGCAGCAGAACAAGCTGAGAATATGAGGGAGACAATGATGTCCGCATACAGTTACTGTGGCAAAGGACTGTCTCAATACAAATCCAGCAGACACTACATGTACATAGAAATAGATTTCTTTTTCATCCTCAGTAATACTACTTGTTGTGTGTTTTCATTGCCTCCACTCTGCCGCATAACATCTAAAATCTACTAACACCATTGACTGTTGGAGAGTCAAGTGATGTTAACTCTTTCAGTATCTTTCACAAGAGGCAAACAGCTGGTTGGAAATGTTGCCATTCTGTTTTCAGGCCCTCTACAAAAATGACCAAAGGCTTACCAAAGTCAAGTGAATTAAGAGCAAGAAGGAAATAAAATGCATCCCATTCATCCTTGGATTCAAAGGCTGATGGCAGACTAAACACTTAGAAACTCTATATTTAACGCTCAAACTCAACCTTCATGTGGGTGAATGGGAACAGAAGTTAAATGTTAATGCCCTCCTGGCTCTTTGTAGGAGCTGAAATACCCATCGAGTTGCCTGAGTCTGAGCTGACTATTGGTGCAGCGTACATCTGCCAAGGTTGTGGATAGCAAATGCAAGAAGGGAAAAAGCAGATGCATCATTTAAAAACCTGCATTGTGCTGCCATCATATTGAGATAGCAAACTGTACAACATAATGAAATGAACGGGTCACAGCTTATAAATATTTAGGGATCACTATTGATCAGAAGCTGTCTTTTAAAGCCCATATTGAAAGCCAAAAAAACAAAACTAAAATTAGGATTCTTTTTCAGAAATAAATCTTGTTTCTCGTATCGGTCAAGGAAATATTTGATTTCTGCAACTTTTTTTTGCCTCTACTGGATTACGGTGATCTGCTTTTCATAAATGCAACAACTCAGAGCCTGAAGAAGTTGGACTGTTTATCATTGTGCTCTGCATTTCATTACTGGCTTGGGAAATTGTACACATCATTGTTCTCTGTATGCCACGGCTGAAATACCGTCTTTGTATGTTGGCAGGCTCTCATTGGTTAGTTTTTATCTATAAATTTATTCTTGGGCTACTTCCCTGTTACCTGTGTGCATACATGTGTCGAAAAAAAAACCTAAACATGGTCTACGCTCACAAATCATTGTCCATGCTGGTGCCAAGAGTGAGAACTGAGTTAGGTAAGAAAGCTTTTAGTTATGCCCCTTTTATCATAGAACAATTTGTAAAATGAATTGAAATTGTCTGAGTTGATCACAATCACAATTTAAATCGATTCTAAAGGATAAAGAAATAATTTAATAAGTCTCTACTGAGGCTCCTTCAGTGTTGTTGTGATGTTGTATTTGTATTTAATTGTTATGATAACTGTGTTTACATGTTGTAACTTGTCTCGTTTTATGCTGCTTTCTTGGCCAGGTCTCTCTTGGAAAAGAGATTTTTTTTAATCTCAATGAGACTTTTACCTGGTTAAATAAAGGAGATATATAAAAGGCTTATTACAGAGACACAAAAGACAAAAGCTGTGGGGGACTGACTCTTGCCACAAAGAGAGAGGGCTCTTGAAGGTAAATAGGCAATGATGAAGTTATGTTACATTATCCTCCCTTTCAGCAAGGAGCACAAGACTTTGGTGTGTTTATCACCTTTGTGCTAATTATTTACAAGGCTGTGTTATGTTGACATGTTGCTGTTGCTGGATTCTTCAAAGAGGATTCAGTATTTACTACACCCTCGTTAAAAATAACACTGGGTATACTGGACATCTAGCAGTGTACATAAACATATCCCAGCCACCATGTGTTGCACCAGGTGACATGTGAACACACACTGTAGATGATTTTTGACTCAATTGCACACACTTGTTTCAGGATATTATTGAGACTTTTTATGAATTAAACGATTTAACTATAAACAGATTTTAAACATTTGCATCTTCAGCATGAAGCAATGAGCTCTGGGCTTAGAGCCACAGACAGTAAGGAAGGCAGAAAGTAACACTGATGAACACATTGTTGGTTTGGACGATTCATGAAACTTGCAGGCAGTAAACAAAATATTTTTAAAATGCCAGATTAATCTTTTAATCCTTTCAGAAGTGATCAAGGTGATTACAAGTAGATAAACAGCTCAGACCTAGACTTATACAGTAGCTCACAGTTCCTGTAAATGCCTTAAACGGACTGAAAAATGATATTGTGGTAATTTGCTGAGCCCGTCACTCACGCTAACAACACATTAACATACATAATAAGCACACCTTCAGTGGTTTCCACTTACTGGGATTATTTTTTTGTGTTTCAGCAGGGCTTACATTAACCACAGTATTTCAAGCGAAATAATTTTTTTAAATTTTGTAGTCTGCTTGGTGCAGATTTCAAAGGTTGTAACCGTTATGTGTTAGACCAGTGGTTCTCAAATGGGGGTACGCACTCAAATGAAGGCACTCCAGGGGGTACGTGAGATTTTAAAATATACATTTAAAAAGTAGCTTTAAAAAGAATCATTTCATAAATATTTTAGAAAAATATAAGTATACGTTCATAAAATTCATTTTTCAGTAGGCTATTCAATTTCATGATGCTAAAAACCCAGAGTGTCCCCCATACCAGGATGGTTGGACCCAACCTGTCATATGCTACCTGGCATCACCTGTCAATCACTTGAAAACTCAAAGATGGAGTCGTGGTTGAAGCGTAGCAGTTATAGTTTTAAATTATTATATGCTCACTGTTTTTACTACATTAGTTTGAATCACTACATTTTAGTGATGAGACATATTTGCAATCAATTTAGTCATGGATTATTAACATTTAAAATGTTTGAAAGCAGTTTTTTTTTTTCCAAATGTATGAATTTTGTATGCGTTTATCAGTTCCAAAGTTGAATAAATCAGACACTGATGGCACAGCACTCTGTTTTTAAGTCTTTTTTTTTTCCAACAACAAAAATGCTTCGCCCTGGTTAGGGGGTACTTGGCTGAAAAAATATTTCACAGGGGGAACATCACTGAAAAAAGGTTGAAAACCACTGTGTTAGAGCAAAGAGCCGTCAGTCGTACCTCTCTCAGAGCCTCAGCGTAGGAGCTCATGTCAGTCAGGATGACCAGGACGTGTTTCTCACACTGGTAGGCCAGATACTCAGCTGAAGTCAGCGCCAGGCGAGGGGTGATGATACGCTCGATGCTGATCAGTCACAGAAAAAAGGAAGTTATTCTATTGTAAATAATAATAATAAAAATTATACATACAGATTTTCATAGCGCTTTTAAAAGGTTCTCAAAGTCGCTTAACATAACCGAGAATTTAGACACACACGAACACAAAATGCAGATTAAAACAAAACGTAAACAGAGATGCGATATTATGAGTGCATGTCTTGTAAGCTATTTTGAAAAGGTGGGTATTGTACACATCTTGAGGTCTGACTGTAACTCAAAAATCTATTTTAGAGACTTGACATACATTTTAGTTTTTGTTCCAACTAGGCAGAAGCACACCTGATACAATAATTCAACTGAGTGAAGACAGTTCAGGTTATTTGCTTTCTGCTGCTTGGTTGGAATGAAACCCTGCAGACACACCGGCCTTTTCACGGATCAGTTTGACACCCCTGAACTAAGCAAAACATAGAAAAACTGGGATTGGATTGTACGGTTACTGTTTTCACCGTTGTAATAACATCTGACTGAATCTTACGTGGGGTCATTGGCCAGGTTGAGGAAAAGACAGACGTTGTCCATGGAGCCATTCTCCTCAAAATCAGACTTGAAGAAGCGTGCAGTTTCCATGTTGACCTGACGGACAAATTATACAAGTTAATGACAAAGTGAAAGATTTTACTAAAGTTTTAACATAAGCCCTTTTCAGGATCCCAGAGGGAGAGACATGAGGCAGAGATACAGTGTGGGGTGAAAGGGACAGGTGATGCTTACTGATGTTACTTATTGTTACTTGACTTTTGAGCAGCTTATAAACAGAGTTAGGAACTGAAGCTGCAGAAGAGGCTGTTAAACACAGTTCATGGAGGCAGTTAAGGTGCTTTAACCCATAAGAAGCCATGGTGACACCCGTGTAACAAACACTTTAAATCTTCTAGAATCTCCCATATTGAGCTTTATGCTTCACCTTAACTCATTAAGTCCCTAAGTGACGTATACTCAACACCCTGGTGTGGTGGTCACGTGACTTTGACTAGAAGTGACTTCTCCAAAATATGTGTGTGACTGGAAACAGAAATGTGAAAAAGAAGCTGATTTCAAAAAGTTTATCTTTTGTTACGAGGCTCAGTTTAAACCCGTTTAACAATTCTAATCCGTTAACAGGGTGTCCTGTATTGCATTTAACTTGTTCTGACCAGATTTCCTGAACAAAGGAAAGTCACAATTTTGATATATGTTATGGAGATGCAAACAAAAAGGCAAATGGTTATTTGTTTTTATTTATTATTGATGGATTATATTTTTGTTACTTAAAAACAAATCTGAAAATCTATTAATGTCACAATTTTGATGTATGTTGTGGAGATGCAAAGAAAAAGGCAATTTTTTAGTTTTTTTTTTTTTTTTTTTTAAAATAAGAAATATCATAAACATAAATACCATTAACGCCCATTGTATCGTAGATGTCACATCACAGATCTTTGACATTTAGGGGTAGTACATTATTAAAAAACATCATAAATGTATTCTATGTGGTCCACTTGTTCTGTTGTATATCCCCCATAATTTTCCTTTAAGAATAACTGGGTCTGGGTTCTTATGGGTTAAAATGATTGCCGCAATATGTGTCAAAACCTTGCTCCTTCTTGGGAGTCATATCAGTCAAATCTTTGCATGTAGGTATAATATGCATATTTCAAAATGTAATCTGACTAACTCTTCCAGAGCAATTGTCCAGATTTAAAGTGAGATGCCCAAAGTGTTTAGTGCGGCTTTAAAAACCATTGTGTTATAGTGAAGTTTCACTTAATATTTTTAAAAGGGATTAGGTGGTGTGCAGATTAACACTTCTAAACCTAGTTAGTTATTGGTTTCTCCAATTGTTCTTCCTGTCCATACTAGCCATAACGAGATCCCTTCCTGAAGTCAAGCTAATATAAGGCTTCAGTAGCAGTCAGGGATAGGGAAAACAAGAGAATAGCATTTTTTAAGCACAAACTAGCCCATTTTCCTATGCCCTTACTGTAGCCCAGAGAGAAAGCAAAATGTTTAATTCTGTCCTAAAAAGACAAATTGATTTGACTGCTGACGACTCATTAACTTCAACTGAACATTGGAATGCATTTTCCAATAAAAAAAATAAAAGGTAAAAGGAGCTTGGCTTTGAGCTGGGGGATGAGTGGTGGAGGGAGGCACTGGTCAGGGTCAATTCTACATCTTCTTGTGCTCGTCTTAGCTTATTGCAATTTAAGGTTCTCCACAAAATTCATGTCACTAAAAATAGACTTAGTCGGCTATTTCCAGGCACAAATGATATATGTGACCGGTGTGATCCATCTCCAGCAGACCATGTTCATATGTTTGTTTCTTGTCCCAAACTAGCCAATTTCTGGTCATGTTTTTATAAATTCTTTAACAAAGTCCTTAATACAAAATTAGAACCCTGCCCACTGATATCCATCTTTGGGGTATCTCCTGTTCCGATTAGTCTCACTAAGGAAAATTCGGATATTATTACTTTTGCCTCGCTCATAGCCCGCAGACGTATTCTATTACATTGGAAAAGCCCAAACGCCCCCCTGCCTCTCCATGGATGAGTGATTTAATGTCTTTTCTGTCTTTGGAAAAAAATATATTAATAAATATATATTCCTTGAGAGGCTCAGCAGCCAATTTTTATCACATATGTGAGTACCCTCACCTCTCTGGACCCCAACGGAGTCGATTTGATGCATGCAAATTTCAAAAACTTTTTTTGATTAAAAAAAGTTTTTTTTAATGAGCACACTTGGCATCCTGTGTTTATTTATGTATTGCTATTGTTAGTATAATTGTTAATTTTAACAACTTTATATTAATATAATTCTAGGTATTTTATTGTATTGTATTTATTTATATATTTTTTTTTTTTTTTTTTTGTGGTTATTCGTTCTAATGTACCAATTAAAAAACAAAAATGTGGAATAACTCATGTCTTGTATTGATGCTTATGAATGCTGATTTCCAATAAAAAAATATTATTAAAAAGCTAAGCTTGGACTCTCATTTCATGCTGTACAGTGTGTTTAGAGCGTTGCTGGATATTCATGATTTCAGCCCTGCACTTAGCATATTATCTTGACTACTGATCTGACTTGTGAAAAAGTGATAATTCACGCATGTTTAATTGGAAACATGTTTGCCTGCAGGTGCGTTTCTTAAAAGGGCTCAAGTAAAATAGTCCTCACTACTGAGAAGTTTTCAGGATTTTTGTCAAAAACTAATCAGACTAAACCACAGATTGCTTTTTGCTCTCAGGGGGTCTCCAGATTAACAAAGGTTTGTGTTTTAACTTTTTTTTTTTTTTTTTTTACCATTAAACAGATGCAGATTATTGTTACTGTGTGTAGTATGTCCTTTTTTCCCTTTTATATAATAAACATCCATATGTTGACTTGTAGAAATTCCTATATTAACCCTGCTGTCAATTCTCCTGCTAGCTAGAGAAACCAGAATTTTATTCATGGATGGGAACTGGTGGAGAAGTGGACGACGTGTGTGTGTGTGTGTGTGTGTGTGTGTGTGTGTTCGGTAGAGGTCAAGCTGTCACAATTGGGGGAGTTACAGCAGACTGGAGGAGCAGCTGAGGAGGAGAGAACTTGATACTGCGGGGCTGAGTGTGAAAGGTCCTGCTGAATAAGTAACCTGTCTACACGGCCGGGGGATATGCTCAGAGGTGCATAAGTAACAAGAGGGACTTAAAGGTTAAATCACCTGGTGAATAAAAGACAGAAAGCAGGGCGGTAGAGAGGGGAGCGGGTGTCACGTCAGGGTTAAAAGGGGATTAGGGATTAGAGTCACAGATTTGGGGGGTTGGGGTTGCTGTAGTTTGTCTGCTTACCCCCATGGCTGCAAAGACAATGGCAAAGTTCTCTGCACTGTAGTCCATCACATCCTTGGACTTCTGCACCAGGCCGGCCTGACGACAGATCTGGGCAGCAATCTGGAGCAAAAAAACATACAGTTTAACAGTAACAGTAACGGATAATGCACTAGATGTGGTGAAGATAAAGGTACACTCGTTCATTGCTTTTGGCTGTGAACGAGAATGGAAGAGTTTTGGGAATTCACAAATTTACGAATACTTTATTTTTGGATAGGGACAGTGCACATTAATGAACATCGATAGACATCTTTGTAAATATGCTGGATTATAGCAAGGTTGCTAGTTTGCATCCGTAGTCCCTAAAAAATTAAAAATAAATACAAATATAAAAGACAGCAAGTACATAGGTAAGATACAAATAGAGGAGACAACACACACACAACACAACACATACCAGACAGGTTGTAACTATGCAATAAAAAGTAATGTTCATGTCCAGTTAGTGTAATTGTTCAGGAGATTCTATCCATTAGACTACTTCAGGAACCCAGACGTTTTTTACTTGGTCTATACCCAGAGGGGCAGAACATAAATTACCATGAACAAGTTTTTCTTAATTTGTGTTTGTTACAGGCGAAACGAGTGACTGCTTTAACATGGAGAAACAATGGTAAACCAGCATATCACAGTGGTTTATGAATTATCTTGATGTTTGCCCCTGGAAAGAATTACACACACGCTTAAGAATAAACAAGAGCTGTTTCAAAAAGTATGGGGAGGTTTTATACATTATATTAAGAACGAACAAGAACAATAATCTGGTTCATTTAATGAACGAACCTGGAGCAGAATAATTTTACCCTCTGCATATTTATAATTATGTTCATTTGCTCTATACTCATGTACTCTTTTTTGAATGGATCCTCAAGGACTCTTGTTCTTAAATTATGCTACATTTGGCTGCCATGTTCTTGTATGTTTTATATTTTTCTTGTGACCTATGTGTCAATTTTGTAAAAGAAAATTCAATAAATATATTGTTGAAAAAAAGAAAACCTAAGTAAGATAGCAAAGGTAATTACATCTTTCGAACACAAGTTGCAGCTCCTGACTGATGGTGCAGAAGCATTCATCAAAACTCTAGGAAAGGAATTTAAACCTGTAAGGGAGAAATTATATCTGGGATTTAATATCCCAGTGAAATAATATGGCGATATTTAAAGCAGGACACTCTCTTTAAATCGATTCAACTCTCTGAGGAACATCATAATTTCACTGCAACTGCATGTGGCTATAAGTGCTGATCTTAGTGAATTGGAAATATAATTAATAAATAACAAATCTGAACTTAATGAGGCAATGTGTATTTGAGAATGTGAATATGTTACCACTTCTGTATGAGGGTGTATGTCAAGTAGGCTTGGGATTTCACAGCATTTCATTGACTCTAAATCCAGTATGGAGTCCACTTATGAAATCCCTTATCAAATCTAATTTGATTTAGCTTCCAACATTTGCAAGTAGCTACCCAAGTTATTAATTAATACATACTCAAAGAGATCCGTTATTAATGCTTCTTGGCTGACAGTGTTCACATCCTGGAGCCACAACCTAGACTAGATGAGCAACACAGTACACTAATAAACTACTAAAACTACTAACAAAATGTAACAGACACACTGATATAACAAGTGTAGCCTGCTTGCTCTGCACACCCTATTAGTATTTTAAGGAAATTGTTGAGCTTTATTTGACAATCAAACAAAAAATGTACATCTACAATAGGAACCAATGAGCTTTGGGCTCACTGCAAAAAAGGTGTGTCTAAAAACAAGATAAAGACACTAAATCTGAGGGAAATGATCTTGCTGCACGGACAGATAATTTCACTTGACAAGATTTCTTAAATTAAGATTATTAAATCTAGAAATAAGCATGTTGTAAAAATCAAAATAAGAAATTAACTCTTACCACAAGATAAATTATCTAACACTTCTAAATCTAATGGGGTTTTTTTTTTAAATCTTGGCAAGAAACAAATAATTGTCAGGTCACTCTGCTTGGGCCAGTTCATCTCTGCTTGTAGCTTTAATTTATCTTGTTTTAAGAGTTCATTTCTTATTTTAAGCGTTCAACATCAATTTTGTGTGTAGAAACTCTATACAGCACAACTATAGCACTAGAGGGTCCAGCAACGGTCAGCTTGAAATGCCTCACCCAAGAACAAAGGCCTTATGGCGATCTTTTATCTATAGAGAAATGACTCTGTGGAATAATCTGCCTCACTAACTCTGTTGCACTGAAAGTAAACAGGTATTTAAAAAGAAACCGATATCTTATCTTATACAAGCTGTACATTTTTAAATGTTGTTCTTACCTTTTCTTTTCTTACCCTTTTCAAGTATATTGTGATTGACTTTACCTGTAAATGTATGATATGTTGAGAATATGATTTTCTTGTGTGTATTCTGTGTTGTTCCTGTGGACCCCAGGAAGACTAGCTGGTTACTAAGGTACCAGCTAATGGGGATCCTTAATAAATAAACAAACAAACATGCTTATGTTTAGATTTAATCATCTGAATTTAAGAAATCTCGTCAAGTGAAATTATCTGTCCATGCAGCAAGATCATTTCCCTCAGATTTAGTGTTTTGATCTTGTTTTTAGACACACCTTTTTTGCAGTGCCGAGTTCATTTACCATTTACACACGCAGAACAAGAACATGTATTAGTAGACTATTCATTGTTGGTTTAACCCTCTGGGCCCTCTGGGCCAATATTTTGAGGATTTTAACCATTTAAATGCCAGTTTGATTGCACAATGTCACTGTTTTTCAAAGAAAAAATACAAAAAGAAAAATAATTTAAAAAAAATAATAGATAATTTTTGGCTGGGGCATTGGTTTTTATCACAGCCTTGGGTAGACTTCTCACAATCTTTGAATGTTTGGTAGTTTTGAGCAGGGCAGAAGTTGTTTTAGAGGTTTATGCAGAAAAAAGTAGAAAAAAATATTAATCTGTAAGGTTTTTATAGCATTTTTTGGGAGGTGGACATTTTCGGCCCGAAAGGGCTCGAAAGGGTAGTAAGCTTGTACACAGTGTATTATAGATCCATTAGAAAAAAATTCAATTAGAATTTCAAAATATATCAAGAAAGAAATCCTTCTTCCAAAAATCATGTCATTTGCAGTATCACAGCCAAAATTATTGCCAAAAATAAGGTGAAAAATTTCTGAAATGGCTGAAAATGTCCTTAGTGGGCCCTGAGGGTTAAGTCTTTTCACCAAATTAACAATAATATCAGTTAATGCTTTACACAGACAACCTTTTTATTCTTCAATTCTTTAATAAATGAGTTACACAACAAGCCACAACCAATTTCTTCATGAATTTGTGGAATGAAAGCACAATTTCATGCTTGTCACATAATGTCATTGCCACAGGGTTGATCCCTCCTGACCTCTCCATGCACCTTTAGTTCAGACACCTGGCCCATAGAGGAAACCACCACATGATTGACCTCTGTGACACTTGCTTAATGAAACAATGAGCCAAGTCTTCACACCAGGCGGGTCATGATTAGGCGGACAACACATGCTTTTATTATGCTGCTTATTTGGCCGGTTTCACAGTGGAAACCTTTGGATCATTCATTTTCAAATTGCGGATGGGCTTGGGGTTGACAGCTGTGTTTATGCTCATAACACAGTGACCGTTTAAAGAAACTGATGCTATGGCAGATTTGCTGAGTAAATTTTCTCAATAATACCAGTTAAAGTCAAGCATAAACGGCCCCATTGTTTTTGCCCATCACTCTGGACACTGGGATTTAAAGCTATGTTAACAGATGCATTTCTGTTACTGTGTGCACTACGCCCTTCAATTTATCCAACATTAACTAGCAGGTAGTTTACAGCTGGGTTTGACACTGACAACAGCTGCCTTCTGCTGGTTGATACAGAACCATAACAACACTGCAAAATATGGCTGTCTAAAAACAAGATAAAAACACTAAATCTGAGGGAAATTATCTTGCTGCATGGACAGATAATTTCACTTCATTTCACTGCAGATTTCTGCAATTAAGATAAATCTAGAAATAAGCATGTTGAACACTTAAAATAAGAAATAACTCTTGAAACAAGATAAATTATTTAACACTTCTAAATGTTATGGGTTTTTTTTATCTAAGAAAAATAATTGTCAGGGCCAGTTCATCGCTGCTTGCAGCTTTAATTGATCTTGTTTTAAGAGTTAATTTCTTATTTTAAGTCTCAACATGCTCATTTCTAGATTTAATAATCTTAATTTAAGAAATCTTGTCAAGGTAAATTATCTGTCCATGCAGCAAGATCATTTCCCTCAGATTTACTGTTTTTATCTTGTTTTTAGACACACCTTTTTTGCAGTGAATATGATTTGTTTCTCTTTACTTTCTCCATAACTTATGAAATTCCAGGCTTCCCTTTATTTTAAAACTAATATTGTCTGACAGAAGAAAGCAGTAACATGTTAAACGCAAGATTGAGCTTTTATTTAATGCCTATTTTGTGAAAACCAACAGTAAGAGTATTGGTGCATTGGTTAACACTATAAACTGCTTTGATGCAAACCAAATTTTAAAATTTCTTTTAAATCCTGTGTGTATCTTGGAAACCACTGATGCATGGCAGCAGATAAAGATGAAGTTTAAACATGGTTCTGTTCCCTGTGTCAAGGTGCTATATATTTTTGATTGTCATTACAACAAAAAAAAAGGGTTTTTAGCAGATATCAGAACACCTCCTGAAAAACATGAATTATAATGCTGTAAATGCCTGACAATTGCAAACCACTGTTAGACAGTAATGTGTTAAACTCTGTCCCTGAGCAGTGCAACAGGACTGTAGAGGTAAAAAGAAGAATACAGGGTGAACAACATTGTTTTCTTCATTCCCTTTTCCAATGCCAATATTGTTGTCTTCATGCCCATTGTTAATTCATATATTTTATTTATTTTTGACTTGGGAAGATTTCCAGATCGGTCCTACCTAAACTAATGTATTGTAGGAAAAAAAAAGAAGAAACTTTAACTTTGCTGGAAATAACTATGCCTGAATAACAACGCCTTTATCTAGCTGACTTTCACTCGATAAGCCACGATAAGCTGTGCACTGAAAAAAAACAAAAAAAAACGGTTGTTTTTAATGTTAAAAAACCAGCAGCTGTGGTTGCCAGAACTTTACCGTAATAAATACGGTGCAACTTTTTTTAATATTACGGTAAAATGATATTAGCACTGATGATTTCACATTTAAGATTGCCATTTTATTCCATATTTTATCATGAAAAATAAAGTTTTTCCATCAAAAGAAACGCTGTTCTGCCATATAATTGACAAGAAAATACTTTAATTTATGCAGCATTTATAAAGATTTTACCATTAAATATTACAGTATATTTTTGCTAGAGATATGATGTTTAGTACATTTAACAGTTAGCTAAAGCATTTTTACAAAAAATAAATGCAAAAATTGCAGTGATGGCTTGTATATATATTACAGTATATTTTTGTTATTATACATACATATACATTACTCTACTGTATTTTACAGTAGAGTAATGTATTTATTTTTTTAATGTAAAAAACACTGTTTTGGCTGATGTATACATTTATAGTGTTCCATTGTTACTGAAACTGAATTAACCAATTTATCATTTTACGGTCTTTTACTGTCATGGTTTAGCAGTTTTTCACCGTAAAATCTACAGACATTTTTTACAGTGCACAGCTGTCTGTTACAACAAATCAAACCAACGCTGAAGCAAAAGTCAGAGCTCATTGAAAACACCAACCAATCAGTTTGGTTGAACTTTTGCTTACTTTAATCCCTTAGCATCTCGGCGATCGCAACTTCATCAAATTTATCTTTCAGTGGCTGTTGGGAAAGGGGGTAAACTAATGCTCCAAACTTAGACTTAATTTTAGCTTTTCTCATGCATTACAAATGTGTTATTTACGACTATTGTAGACGAGTATTTCTGCATACTGGGATCCATAAACAGCCTTGGAATTCCATAAATTGGGTATGAGTGTAAAGCTGAGACTCTTGTGCTTGAATATCCAAACAGCCGATCATTGAGGTCCAGCTCTAATTCTAGTATTTAACACACTTTTCCAACATTTACGTGGGACAACTGAGTCATGCATTTCTATTGTGAGAAATGAAAAACCCTGAAAGAGGAAGCAGAGGTCACATTGTTATCATGTGACACTGAGGAAAACAGCTGACACACAGATGAATGACATGACTCATCAACGTTCAACGTTTCTTTTGTGAGAATGCTACAGAAATAAATACACAATTATCTGAAAGCTTTTATCTTTAGATTAAGGCAATCAAAAGCATATGGCACATTTTGACTTGATGAAAATATATTTCCAATTCCATTCAATTCCAGCATGGAGGTTCATTCTCGTCTTTAAGAACCCATAAACTTGTTTAGTTTCATGATTAGCCATGTAGCTGAGTTTATTGTCAGTTTGCCATTTGCTTAGAAATAATTTAATTTGGATTTAGGTAAATGAATGCATTGACATGGTTTAGTAGTTATTTTGTGACAGATTGCAATTTTGGCTGCCATCGTGTCTTATAAATATAACTAGGGCCGGGACCCGATTAAAAAAATTAATCTAATTAATTAGAGGCTGTGTAATTAATTAATCGAAATTAATCGTATTTTAATCACATATAAATATTTGCGATTCGCACTGATTTTTCTACAGTGTTCCTCAAGGTCTTGGTGTCTCAATGTAGAATTTGAGGGATTTTTCTGTCAATTCCAGACTGGTCAAATATGGTTATATTTAGCATCAAATCTGTGTAATATTGGTATCAACCCAAAAATTGCTACAACAACTGATGAGATAAGAATGGCCATGAGGAAGTCAATCTGCAACAACCTACTTAAATTCAGTCAAACAGTATATATCTAGTGGGGCGGCATAGCTCAATATATCATAAAATGTTTTGATAAAAGCACCAAATTTAGCAGATGTGTTGATAATTATAATGGGAACAAAACTGGATATTGGGCCAACACAAATTCAGACCCTGGTTGCCATGGCAATAGCTACCAGCAGTTGATTAAACATTCCTTATGTTATGTTATGTTACGTATTTTTTATGTAAACTGTATATATATATATATATATATATTTATGTAAACTGTATATATCTATTATATCTAGGAATAAAGCTTTTGTAATCATGCATATCAATTCATTTCAGATTACTTTTGTGGAAATGTATCAATGACATTAGAAGCTTTTTGTTACAAAATTTGGTAAAATGGTCATTGTAAAGAAATTTTAAATATGTCATTTGCCAGTTATCTCCTAATTTCATGAAATTTGCGGACCTGTAAAATGAAGTTTTACCATCAGTGGAGATGGATACTACTAACTACTAGTTGAATATTACTGCAGAATGACATTTTAAAAAGCCACAGTGGCTGAGCTATTTTTATGAAGGACCACTACATTGTCAGAATGAAGAAAAATACCTAACCACCATCTAACAACACCATCCCACAGTAATGCAAGATTGGGACAAAACCTGCAAAAATAAAATACAGATTTTTTTTTAATTATTTTTTTTTTAAGTACTCAACTCACAGGTGCCATTGGCAGAAATTTTGCCTCAAGCAGAGATGAGACGCAGACTACAAGTTCTGTAAGCTCACCTCTTTCTAAGTCCATGTTTTTTCATTTTCAAACCCAGTCTTCTGCCCCAACTGATGCTGAACTCCTAATAATACTTTACTTTTCATAAAAAATATTCACAGGATGCTTGTAATCAGGCCTCAGAAGATTTTTCCTGTAGCTGATGAAGTAAACTGGTTTGGTGATCTCACCTCATTGTGGGGCAGCCCAGCAGCAGAAAAGATTGGAATCTTCTGTCCTCTGGCAATGCTGTTCATGCCATCGATGGCAGAGATGCCAGTCTGGATCATCTCCTCAGGGTAGATACGGCACTGAGGATTGATGGGCTGACCTGGAAAAAACAGAAACAGCTACATTAGACTTAGGATTTTTTTTTCCCATTACCAATTTCAGTTCAATTTAAATAATATTTGTAACTATGAAGAGTGGGAATCAAAGACTAACTCACAAAAAGAGACTATTAGGATACGTTGCCCACAGTAACGATCCTATTATGATAGAGATTCTATGAAAATGCTATAAATACATAGGCTTTGCCTGCTGGTAGGGCCATTTCAAAATTTTCAAGTTTCAGTACAAATACCAAAGTAATTTTTCAGGACTTCGCTTTAAGAAATATTTTTGTAACTAACGAAAAAAGCCAAAGTTCTGAAATGTTAAATGTGCTTGTTTAACAGAAGCAGCCACACAGAGCCCACCTGAAAAAAAGGCTCAATTGTATTTAAATTAGGAAAGATCTAATCCAAAAAAAACTGTAAATATGAATGTGAACAAAGATTTGCTGCCAAATTCCACAATATTTTATGTGTCACTGTTATAGACACATTTTGGCCTGTACCACAAGGCCCTAGTGCTCGTATGACCATCTTATGTGGGGCAGGTGAACCAACAGATGTGCTGTCGGCAATCTTTATGAGCTGCAGCTCTCATCAACTGGCGGCCTGCGGGCCACATCTGGCCCGCCAAAGCTTCCAGCCCGGCCCGCAGAATCATTTCAGGCCCCCCAGGATTTCACGATTCTGCATATTTTTCCACAGGAACCTGAACGCACTGCGTAAAACTTGCACAACCGTGTCAAATCAACCGGCCAAGTTTCTTACAGTACAGTATTACAGTAATAAGTACATAAGTCTGGCTCTTGGACAAATGTAGTTGATGGATCTATTGTTTATGAAAAATCTGAATTTGCCCATCAGATATTTGAGAACTGTTAATGTGTAAATTTGCACATTTAATCAGCATGTTTTATTTCTTATTGATTAAAGTGCTTTCTTAACACTTTGATGCACAACATGGGTCCTAAGTGACCCGACTAAGTTTTTATTTTCTATATCTTTGCAATTAATTAATTTCATCATTCAGTATTGCAGCCTTTTCTCAAATAACTTGTTTTTGATCATAATACATCCTAATTTTTTTTTTTAATTTCTTACTTTTTGAATAAAAACCCTTTTTTTCCACCAATCACCATTTTAAAACCTGACAAAGAAGACACAAATATTACCCATCCTATTTTGTTAAATTGGTGTTTTTCCAATAGAAATTATTATTTGGTGTCTCTAATAAGTCTCAAATGTTAAAATACGTGATTTTCCAATGTAATCTGGTGGTTCTAACAACTCTTTTAAAGTTGAACCTTAAAAATAAGACAAACATAGTTACACATATATAGGGGTGTTGTACTATAACAAAAAAACAAAAACTCAGGACACTTCATTTATGGTTGCAATTATTTTGTTAGTTTGTCCTGTAAATTGTTGCCATTTATTTTAAGTTCAATATTTTATTAACTACCTCAGACTTTGTGATTTCCTTTATTTGTTAAAGAAAAATACTGCTGTGTTATTGTTTTTCAATAAAATAAGATTCAAACATTGAAGGTGTATGCTGTGAGTTATAAAAAAAACGGAATCGGCAGGTCAGGCTTTTTTAAAAAAATCAGTGGTCGGCCAGAAAATTGCAATCGGTGGACCCCTACACATATGCTCAAATTGTTAATTCAGTGCATCACTTTTTGTATCACTACGTTTCTAATGCACAAGGTAATTTTTGACCCATGTGTGTAAACTTGATGAAATAATACAAAAACTATTTTCTTCATAAAGTATGAAAAGAAAAATGGATATAACGATCTGTTGTAATAATAAAAAAAAAAGATATTCAAACACACAGCCAGCATTAAATAACATGGGAAATGAATGTGGGTCATTTTTTACCCATGTTGTGCATCAAAGGGTTAATGGAGCATTGGAAATATCACAGAAAACAAGAGGCTATTGATGACTCACCCATGATGTCCAGGTAGTCCTCAGCCAGGACACTGGGTCCGCGGTCGATGGGTTTGCCTGAGCCGTTGAACACACGCCCTGAAAGAGAAAGTAGATCAAGCCTGAAAAATAATGACTATTTGGTTCATGTGGAAGTTGAATTCAAAGAGAATTACTAAGACACACAAAATTCATTAGATGACGCTTCCAACCACATCTGATCTATTCTGTTTTGTATCAGACTCTAAACAGATAAGAGTGGCTCTGATGGCTCTTGTCGAGTCTACAAGCAACAAGTACAAGTAATTATAAATTCATGGACATGATTAATGATACTTCAAAAACAAATGCAGGTTTACTTTCTACTGCTATTGAAATATATGTAACCTTGTGCTGTACTGAGATAATCACACCGATTGAGGCATTCAAGAACATTCAGACAAAAAGGTTTGATTCAGTGTTGATTTGCTTTTACCCTTTAACGAGTAGATTGAAAATGTAAATAAAATAAGCATATTGAAGGAACATGCAGTAGAACACTTTAAATAGCATTGAAACTGCTTCAAAATGTTCACCTTTGTGTTACTAAGATAGAAGGATGAAAAGGGCACTGTGCAGCTGTAAACACAACCTGAACTGTGGACTACTCAAAGGAATATTTACTTAATTTTGTGGAGTCCTATTGATAAATTTCTATTAAATATTCAACAAAAAAATCATACCGAGCATGTCCTCTGATACTGGGGTGCGCAGGATATCACCAGTGAACTCACAGGCTGTCTTCTTCGCATCAATGCCCGATGTTCCCTCAAACACCTGAACACACACAGACATGGCAACCCATTATGCTTTTCAGTGTTCGCAGTCAAAGCAACTGCAGTAGCTTTAGGGAAATTCACGAAAAAATAAATACACAAAATAATTCACAACACAATGATGTGACCATCATTTTGTGACATTACTTGGAAGTCAATCAGGGTCCAATATAGAATTTACAGCAGTGTAATGTGTACCGTTGAAAGTTTCTGCACACATACATGAAGAATGGATTTTTCAGGGGAGTAGGAGACATCTTGCATCCACCAGTTAAACATTTTTTTAAGAAAGAAAATACTTTTTAAGTTGTTAAAAGGTGAAGTCTGCAATTGTAATCCAGTACACTTTGTCAAATAGCATCAGATAATATCTCATCATGGTACTAGCTGTCTGATTTGTGCGAGCGCTTAACAATAATCTGTTGTTCATTCACAGCCTGCTCTGGAAATAGGAAACAAATGGTATAAATAAAGTTTTATCATCCTGAAACATATCTGGAAATCTTTCAAATAGCTTAAAGGCATATTGTTTAAAAATGTAAAAGGCTGATATTTCCTAAAGCAGCTCTTTTAGCCAATGTTTCTCAAGCTGGAATTAATTTTAAATCTGTTGGAGAATATTTCCATTAGAGCTAGAACAATTATTCTATTATTATTATTATATATATAATTATTAATCAAACAACAATTGATTATTAAATTAATCGTCAACTATTTTGATAATCCAATAATTGGTTTCAGCAGTTTTCTTTAAAGACAACAAGTCCAAATTCTCTGAATTCAGCTTCTTCAATGTGAATATTTCTGGTTTCTTTGTTCCTTTATGACAATAAACTGAATATCTCTTTGGTTTGAGGACAAAACAAGAGATTTGAGGACGTCATCTTGTGGTTTGGGAAACACTGATTGATATTTTTCAACATTTTATTGACCAAATACCTAATTGATTAATCGTTTAAATAAGATTAATCGATAATGAATACAATCGTTAGTTGCAGCCCTAAATTCCATTGCGTTTCTCACCTGGACAACGGCCTTGCTTCCAATCACCTCCAGGACCTGCCCGCTCCTCTTGGTGCCGTCCGGCAGAGTCAGGTGAACAATCTCTGCATATCTGGGGAACTAGTGCACAGAACATTTGACACAGTTTCACTACAGCTGCCTGACTTACATTTATATCATTAATACAAGAGTAGATCTGCAAATACATAATAAAATGTTATATAATTATATAGTGATTTACATTGCCGTTTGAAAAAACTTTTTTTTTTTAACAGTTTGGTGAGTTGTAGTTTTGCCAATCACAGCCTTTTAATAAATTCTCAAAATTCATTATAATAATAGGCAAATAGTGCAGCATGAGTGGTAGTATTATAGGAAGACATCCATGGATATAAAGTTAAATAAATATCTCCAGTCTCACCTTCACGTTATCCAAGATCACCAGGGGTCCATTCACACCTGACACAGTAGAGTAGGCTGAAAGAAGAGGAGAATAACACAGTTCATTCATTTCATTATTTCACCAGGCCTCTAGACAGGAAAATAACTGCAATGCTGACAATATGCCCATTTGGTTGTGCAGCTGAAAGCCACCAATCGACATGAGAATCAGCAGACATCCTTCCAACAACCACTGTTAATAATCACAAGCTGACCTTTCACGATGGTTTTAAACAGCTTTCATGCACTTCCAGGCCTAAATGTCAAAGTCAGGCAAATGTCAGGGAAAAATGCATGAAATTCACTTGTTCACATATGGGGAGTACAATTACACAGGCATGTGGTTACTTCTGAGCCCAACAATAATAGAAGACTAATTGAAGGGTCATCATTGATGAAGGTTAGTGAAGAGAGCCTGTGGCCTTCCCCAACATTAAACCATAATAACTACATTATGTACTGAAAGAACATACTAGAACTCAATGAAAACTACGCATCAAATATGTCACGCAAAACATAACACATTGCCATTTCCCTGAACTTCAGCTGCTGTGTACGTCTTTAGCCATGAGCGAGATGGAACAGCAATTTGCTTCAATTGTTGCTTAAAGCTCCCTCATTTTCAACACATAAAGTAGAGGTCATTTCCAACAAAATGTTCTGCGATTCTGTCATTGATTATTAGTTCCAATTATAACGACAATAAAAAGGTAGATTTTCCACAGTTGATACACTTCGTCAGTTGAATTTCCAGTGAAATTTTTTGTATAGGTTAAACTTTATAAGAAAAACACAAATTGGAAAATTACATTATTATTTAGTATTACACATTTTTATTTACAGGAACAACTACATAGCATAGATAAATGCCACACACCATCTGTAGTCCAAGCTAGAAAGCACAATAGAACAAGTTGTAAAAGTTCAGGGACTATGATGGCGCATGTGTCCATCACCATCTGGCAGGTTGCAGCCACAGCCGAGGTCAGGAGCAGCCTGCACCCAGGGGCGCATTAATGAACGGGCTAACCTGGACTACAGCCCCAGGGGCTCCACCATGGGGGGGCCTCTGTAGGCTAATGAACACTCGACCGTAACGCACATGGCGCTACAATAAGCCGTGTTTCCTTTAGGGGGAAGAGTGGCCGCTGGGAAAGTCTCAGGGCACGTCCTCTCTAATGTAAATGGTAAACGGACTGCACTTATATAGTGCTTTTATCTAATGCCCTTTACACTACAGACTGCGCTCATTCACCCTGTTCACACACACATTCATACTGGTGGCAGAGGCTACCCTAAACGGTGCCACCTGCCACCATTGGGAATTCATTCACACACCGATGAACGCAGCATCAGGAGCAATTTGGGGTTCAGTATCTTACCCAAGGATACTTCAACATGTAGGCTGCCATGGTCAGGGATCGAACCAGCAACCTTCCAATCAGTGGGTAACCGCTCTGCCACCTGAGCCACACTCATTCAGCGCATCTCCATTACAAAAAAAGGCCCCAGAGGGATTTACGAGACTCCGGAGGTGACGTATGGTCTTCGATCGTCGCGTAATCACTTAACGACAGTTTCAACTGTGATCACATACACGACACATTAAATACGGGAGACGCAACTATGGCCGCTGTCGCTAACTGTTTATGATCAGCTGCTGACGTTGTGCACATAGTGATTGTGAATTGTGTCCGGTGCTGTATACAAACAGAGATCGCCAAGTGAACACCTCCTGCAGCAGCAGCACATACACACTGTACTGCTATAGAGCTAACTGTTAGCCTATTAGCACTGTGCTACTGTGTACCTCATTCCGTGACGCCAAACTGTACTATGAAAGGGCAGAAAATCACCCCTTTGCGGGATCACTATGAACGCCCTAAGGCAAAGAGCCAGCACAAATCTTTCTAGCAATATGAAAGGGGCTTATGTTAATTGTCGATTGTGCTACTACTACTACTACTCGATACTTTGCCGGCTTTTACAAATGGTGCATGTTGTTGTTGCGTCGAGTACTATGTCACATCCTGCTTAGCCTTCTATCCAATCAGTAACCAGGTTTTTTTCAGGGGAGAAAAACGGCCCTGCTCTCCAACATGGGCCAAAAAAAGTCCAGTCAAAAGTCCGCTCAGGACGGCTCATATTCAAATTAGGGGCGTTTCGGTGAGTGAGACCCGCAACACTGAGACCCCCATCCCCTCCTCTCCTCCCATATCTTTCATGTTGATACAAGGTAACAAAATCACACCATATATATCATGTATATCCAACACGCAGCGTCGTAGACGGCACACAAAGTGACAGGCAAGTTGTATCAAGTTTTTATAGACAAAATATAGTGTGTCAACCATTTAGGGATGGGGGGGGGCTCATAATGTTCTGTAGCCCAGGGGCCTCCAGTGACGTTAATGCACCCCTGTCTGCACCATATCACCCCTGATATATAAATATCATGTAAGAGAAGTCCACATCCTCAAATATCTGCACTGCTTAAATAAGTCCAGTAACAGGAAGGCTCTGTTTATTTTATCATCAATCTCACACCAGGCAATTACTTTGTGATTGCTCCTTTTTTTTCAAAAATTGACATACAAGAGGTATTTATCTGCCACATCTTGATACACTTAAAGTCAGATGCAACCTGCTGATAGCAGGCTGGCAATGTGGGCTCATCTTGTGAAGAAAATGCTAATGAAACCTATTTACTAATGGAAGCACAATTAGCACCATCAAAGAAGAGTTCAGATATCTCTGAAAGCACAAGGTGTCTTGTGTGGAGTACATAAAGGCACTGCACATATGCCACATAAACATATACCATTATTCAGCAACCTTAAAAAAATAGTTCTGTTTTTACTTTCCATCAGATGCCCTAATTGAGTATGATAGACTTTCCTGTCGTTGACCTAAGTAAGCAAATAAAAGTAGTAGTAGTTTTTGAGTGGAAATGATATTCCTCAGCATCTGATCATAAATGTCCTCTGAGAGCAATAATCAAATTACAGACTTTCTTTTGAACAGCAGAGCTACTTTCAGGCTCACTGCAAACAAATGACAGCTCTAACAGATAAGCAGCTATAACTGACTGGTAAGTCCAGCAGAAGAATGTCAGTAGAGAAACAGTGGAGCAAAGGCTCTGGCCTTAACATGTTCCTTCCTCTGAATTAAGCACTAACATTCACCTCTGCTGACATGGAAAACAATTTACATTGAGTTAGCAAGAAACCCATTGACACCCCCCATCACAGTCCCTGTGCACATCTGCAGACCGCCATTGTTTCCACTGGGTTTTCTATCATGGTCTGGTGTTCCTCTTTATGTGCCAACCGTCAATCTCGGCACAATATCAAAGGCGCAAGGAAATTAGAGCAGATTGGTACGAACATAAAGCACTAAAGCTTAGCGGGGTGCATCCACTATGCCACTAATTAGACGAAGGCCAACAAAATAACCTGTCAATGCGCTACAGTATTGCAGCCATTTCCCACACACACCTGCATTTCACCCTCTATTAGCTAAACAAGTATTGTATGTGTATCTGTGTGTGTGTGTGTGTGTGTGTGTGTGTGTGTGTGTGTGTGTGTGTGTGTGTGTGTGTGTGTGTGCTCTCACATGGTGAGGGTGGAGTGGGAGGCAGTGGTGAAAGGGTGGGGCAGAGACTATTGAGAGAGCAAGAGAAAAGATAGCTCAAGTGTGATGACAAAAATACCAAGGGCACCACAAATACAAAAAAGAAATACATTTTCCTCTCCAAAATAAAATGAGTTGTACTCTAAATAGCCTTTATTTATCGAAGTTCTTGCTTCATTCTGCTGAATTGGGGGGCTGTCATTGAATGAAAACATACTTTAGTAATTGTACTAATATTTTGTCTGCATCAATGTGATGAAGTAGAATATTTGTTGGATGGCATAGACATTGTGGTTGTTATTCAATCAATCCATTTATGTGTCACTTGAAATCATATAAAGAACAATTCCAGTGAAATAAATGGCTTTTAAATTTTCCAGAAAAGATATAAATAATTACTGAAATGTAAAATGAATCACAATAGACAGCACAACAGATAAAACAAAGTCCCTACTTCACTGAATAGAATAAAATCCCTTCCCCTGAACCATGTAGCCAGCCAGATGTAAATATGTAAACTAATACACTCTAGGAGCACCTTACAATGAGCATACGTTTCCTACGCAAAATACAAATCAATTACCATATGTCTTTCCTCAGTGAGGATCAAACCATGACTTCAAAACTGCTACAACAATTATTGTTATTACAATGATTGACATCTTGGAGCTCAAGACAGTTCCTCATACCCAAACATGCCCTTTAAAAAAACATGCTTTTATGGAAATTTCATCAAAATTTCACAACATTAGCTTTTTTCAGGGCCAGTTTTCTTTTCTCCTCACAAATGGCAGACTGTCCATGTTGGCCAAGAGTCTAAAAACAGATACATATGGCTATTAACGACTGAAGTCAACTGCATCTTAACGGTAGATTTAAGGTAACAGGGACGTTAAAATTTAAAGCAACTCTACCGTCCCTAAATAATTGTGGTGATCAAGCTATATTTAACAACCACAACATCTTGTAAGAGACATAGCAACTTGAATCATTTCAACTTAACCTGCATTGCTAAAGGTCCAACACAGATGTGCAGGCCAGTCAAGTTGTTCCACACCAAACAGAGAACCATTTCTTTATTCATGCTGAAAATACATCAGCTGATATTTAACTTATTTCAGATACATCCGTATTTGTGTATATGTCGGACTGCTACTGTAGGCAACAAGAAATTGGAGTATAGAAAATATTTACAATTCTTAGAAACTTATTAATGCCATTGCATAGTTTGCCCATTAGAGAGAATTGATGAAAAAAAATGAAGATGGTAAAATGCCCTTCTCAGTACATATTTTATCGTGGTCTTAACAAAAGTAATTTAATCTATCTATAAAGCAAGAAGCGTCTGTGTCTGTGTGTGTGTGTCTAGGGCATATCTCCATTAGTCAGACTGACCTCGGGTTTCGTATGTGGCGCATGGCACAAAGGTGTGCATCCTTCTTTTTGAAGATATTTGATATTTTTTTTTTTTTTTAATTCATCATTATTTACGTAGGACGTGTTGCACTGTTTCCGATCGGACGCCTTTTAGGGGAGCTCCCCATTGTGTGATAGGCCTACATCTGCTCGGTAACACAATTCACTCTGGATTTCCACGCCTGACTCATCTCCTCTGTAAGTCTATTTAGTCTACCTATCTTTCAGAGTTTTAAAGTGCGTTACAAGGTTCAATTTTCAAATAATATTTAAATAGTTTCCAGCAAATATCAATGTTTAATGTGTGTGTGCTGGGTGGTGTGGTACCTTATGAAAAGTAAGTGTTTTATGGAGTTGCAGACGTTGTAGTGTGGCATGTAATGTACAAATCCATAATTCCTACGGGCACTGCACTAGTATATTATGGTTATCGGATGTTAAAATCTCAATTATTGACATTGGCTAAAAAACTCCAGTTGTCGGTGGTGGAACAAATTTGGCCAACTACATGACGAAATGTGGATATGTCAAACGTAGTATACAGTGCATAATTAGCCATTTCTTAATACTTGTTTTTAAGGTTGGTTTTTTGTTTTTTTTCTTTCAGAAAATGTATTGGCCACTTGGTGGCATGAAGTCTAAAGTGTGAATAATATTTGAATGGTAGTTCCTGAGGGATTAAAGGCCTAACCCTGGCCCTGTATAGTAGCCCATCTTTATATGAAAGGAAAAACATTTTCATGGTACCCTCTTACGTATAACTGATGATTAAAAAAAAGTGGTTTGCTCTCTCATTTCACAAGATAACGATTGCTCAATGGGCTATACGGCCATGAGGTGTGAAGTAGCAACATTTCCCATTAGGTTTGGAAAACTTTCTCCACCCCTCTTTTGCTACTTCAGCTCAAGTGCAGCAGTCCCCTGGCTTGGCATGCAACAGCAGTGTGGGTCACCCTGCAGCCTGTTCAGCTGCCAGAGCCCTTTGTGTACAAAGATGTTAATTGGTCCTAATCCGCCACTAGAAGCTGTTTTGGTAGCCTGACCTCGCACCCTGAAGGACACCTTGGTGTGAAATACTAAAGAGCCCATTCAAGTGCCAGAGAAAAGAGGCACAGAGCATTCCAACACAATTCAATTTCCCAGCTGAAAGAGGGGAGAACTCAAGGGGAGGCGGGGGGTCAGAGCTGGGATGGAGATGGGGGCGCATCATCATTCTGACAATAAATGAGCGCTACAAAGCAGTGGCTGCTGTGATGTGCAGCCTCACAATCATGTCTTAGCCTCTACTTTAAGGGATTCCCACAGCCCCACTGGACATGGAAATGCTAATTGCCTCAAACCTACAACCAGTGTAGACACGCACACGCAGACACACATGCGCACACGCAACAATGAGTCAATACACCAACATGACAAAATTACTTAGAATCTTCAAACTCATTCGACACTTTATTTCTGCGTTGTCAGTAAATGCTTAAAAGGTAGCAGTACACTAATATCAATGCTGTACTAGTGCAGAACAGCATGACACAATCAACCACAAGGCCCCAAACACATCTGTTTAGTGACACAGCAGGTACGGATCATGATGATGCCAAAATCGGTTGGTTGTGGTAAGAGTAGCAAAGATATTAAGCAGATCACAATTAACCATTGAAAGGTTTAAATCTTTTTCCAAGTCTACCAAAATACAACATTCTTATGCCACATGTATGATGAGAGAGTTGTTGGTCATTTGGTTTTCGGACACAATCCTCGGTTAATTGTGGTTTCATTTTCATATGTTTAGAAGAGATTGATATATATAGTTTTGAGAAGATATACACTTCATGTCAAGAATAAATCACATTGTCACAATTATTTTTTAATGGAAAGAGGTAAAATAATTCTATTCCAACTTTATGAACAACCGGTACATTGTCTAGCGGCCCAGCGAGCCCAAGTTGACCACTGCTGTTGTTATTAAACCAACAGAGACTTCAACCAAAGTCAATAAGGTACCATTACCAGTTAATTCACATTACACTGTTCTGTTAATGGTAAGGTTACAGTTACAGTTAATTCTAGCCAATGAGTCAGCAACCACATTCACGGTGTTTTGATTTTGAAGTTCAAGTTCAAGTGATGGTCCACTCATACATGCAGCTATGCTACTGAGATTTCAATTGACAGATTTTAACTAATGATATTATACAAAAACAAAGATTTTACATTCGGGGTGATTTATCTCAGGAGGGCATATATTGAATTTCGGAGCGGTTCTAGGACAATGATGAAAAAAAAAAAAGCTATTTTGCCTTCACGATTCTGTTATTACAGAAATTATGGGACCCAACCTTAATGCTGCCATCAGTTTTTAATGTTGCCATTAGTTTGTCACTGTCATGTGTCGCTGTTGGCCCAACCATCAAAAGATACTTGGACAAGGTAGTATTCCAGCACAGCAGGAGTGCTTGGTGAGGATTGAAATAGCAAGTTCTCACTAGCCTGTTGCACCTCTGTTGCACCTCTGTTGCTCTCATAGTAGCTTATAAGGAATAAAGGTTTTCCCTGTTTGAAAATCTACTTTCATTATATTGATGCATTCAGACTGTTCGTTTCAGTAAAAGTCTACAACTCACATAACTCACATAACTCACATAAATAAGACTTAGTCTGTTTACTCTGAACAATACCAATTCTGTAAGTGGCTACAGCTGCCACGTTCTTTCAGGTTGAAAATGTAACACGAAGACAAAACAAGCTTTGCTCAATACAACTTTTTTTTTTTTTTTATCTTAACAATTCTGGGTCAAATGAAACTAGGTAGGAGGTAACCTTCAGGAGCAACATTACCATCAAGGTTACAATAAAAAAGATAAAGAAATTATCCCTGCCTATTTCAAAAATAAAAAAGCTGTGATAACGTAATAGCAACCAGTATTTGGTTTTACGTAGGAAAATCTGTTCCATTTTCTTTTACTTTACCACCGATTCCATTTGTGTACTGAAAAACATACAAGGCGTCTACGATTAAGTTTTTTTAACATGCACAGAGAACTTTGAGCATTTTCAAATCGGGAGGGACGGGGCGACCATAAGCAGCAGCCAAGGTAGACACACCTCTATCCAACCAATTGACAAACAATCTTTGTTTTGACACCTGCATAAAATGAGATGGGCTTTTAACCCTGTAGATACACAGGTCCTCCATATAAGAAGGACTCCCTACTCCGCTGCACTGATTGTGAGGAAATGTAATCAGACTGGAACCAGGAGCAAATTTGCGAGCAGAGTGGGGTCTCTTGTCTGCAGGGTCTTTTTTGCTGCTAGGTAGTATAGTAAAGGAACAAAGCTGTGTATACAGAAAGGCAGCTGGTTAACACAACAGCTTGATTAAAAAGGTGGTGGAGTGCTATGGTACAATAGCTAGAAGCATGGGTTTTGACAGAGCAACAGTTTACAACCATTTGCTGTGGTTATGGCACATTTTGGCACACCAGGTAACCTGCTCACTTCACAAAGCTGTCTATTATGTTTCCTCATTATTACCAGGGGCTAGGATATAGGCTTTTCTCACAATGAGTTTTATGACAATACAGATGTTGACAAATCACAGAATTGTTGATTTTAAATGAATCACCAAAAACTCCAGCACAGTGTTGAATTCACATGCCATATTATTTGGTACTATCCTGGACTGGCTCTAGCTTGATACTGAAGTCTGGAAGCATGGAGAGGAGTCTGTATTTCAAGAAGGTTGGTTGTAGGGCTGGGCGATGTGGACCAATAGTCATACCCCGATATATTCTGGCTGAATATCGATATAGGATATATACCCCGATGTTTTTATCACAAAGTGAGAGCAAATGTTAGTCAAATATGACATGTCACAAGTAGTTTTATTGAAACTGTTTAAGTGAACTTAAATACTGTACAACAACAGGAGAACCTTTTTTTTTTTTTTTTTTAATCAAAAAGTGGACATTTAAATAAAAAAAATATCTTAAATTAAAATAGCCTATGAAATAAAATAGGCCAATCTTTTTCTGGAATAAATATAATTATATGAGAAAAGAATAACGAACATTACAAAAGAACTAAATATGAAAAACCCTAGTAAGGGCAGCATTTATATATAAAAAATGTACTGAACTATATACATTTTTTATATCGATATATCGCCCAGCCCCAGTTGGTTGTTAGAATCACTACAAAACCCTGAGACACTGAGGACGGTCTGGCAGTTTGACCAGAGAGTGAGAGAGAGAAATTGACAGATGTCATGAAGGGGAATGTTTCTTTCATATCAGAGAATTCTCATTTTTTTCCTTGCATATCGCATATAGATATTATCATATATGTTGGGCATATATATATATATATATATATATATATATATATATATATACACACACACACTATAGTGGAAACTCCTAAACCTGTTTGCAATGTTAAAGCGCGCAGAGTTTGCCCTCTGTGGCTCCCGCTGCGGCCTTTTGGACGGTGCTGCTGCTGGCACTTAGCGTCGGATGGTTTGAAAATGTAATACCTCGTCTGATGACGTTTATTGCTTTTTAATGACGTTATTTTTACACACACTTACTCTTTTTTCAACATAATACAAATAATATAACACTAAATATAATATAAATATAATATGAAAAAGAACCCTCGGCAAATTTCCTGGTCATGCTAGTGCCCCTAGTTGTAAAAAAAATACTCACCCCGTCTCTAAAACTGGTCGCAAAATGCGAGCATTTGGAGGGGTCTGTGTTTTTCTTTTAAGTGTTATTGTGTGTTTGCACATATGTGAAAAAAGTGCTGACTAATCATTTTTGAGTGGCTCTGAAGGACTGAAAGCGTGAAAACACCCTTAGGAGGCTTAAGAAAAAAATTGTAAAACAGAAAAAAAAATATATAATCAAGAATGAAATAAGATAAAGACATTCTGCGTTTCCTGATGCCACTTTATATGCGAGCACACAAAAAGGCTGAACCACTTAGAGACCCTTCCCAACACTGGGCTCACTGCAAAAGATGTAATTGTCACTGCTGCTATGGAAATTACTTGACTGATACTGTGTCATGGGGACTTTCTTATGAGACAATACGCACTTACTTCTCTAATTGACCCACCCATTCTTAAGATGAAGAATGTCAGAAAATTCATGATGAGCGGTCAGCAAAATAAGTATGCCGTTCATGTGGATTGATTTCTGTTCATGCAACAGACAGAAATGGTGTCAAATCCATTTTAATGTTCTTTCATGAAAAGAATGGCAAACGCCCACGGGAGAGTCTTTTTTCTACTGACAAGCTAGCTGCTTAAGCCTAATTAGAATGTGGATTATAGAACTGTTACAAAAATAACATTGATTTTATAAAAAATACATTCATGGTGACAGATGAGACATTTGTTTATCGTGACTACATTATTACCATTAATTAAATCTTCACAAAGAAGTATAGTGCCTTGCTCTATGTCTTTTCATAGCACTAAATGACAGAATGCACTACTAAAACAAAGACCATCCATTTCGTGGGCTAATAGCTTTTGTCGCATTTGACATGAGAGAGACAAAGGCCTCTTAAGAGAAAGGACTTGGTCTGATGAGAAATCTCTTTATTTGTTTATTTCCCTGCTCTGTCTCAGAGTGGCTTTTCAATAGCTGCCTTTCTTAGAGCTCTGTCAAGTCAATAAGGTAGTGAAAAACCATCTTATCGTTGTGATCTTATAGACGTATAATGCCTGGCAACTGGCTATACTGACAAGGTCTCCTTGATTCCCAACTCTTCAAAAGGAGGTTACAGTTTGCTTTAGTCTAACAGGGACACGGCTAATTCTGAGGACATTTGTCATCAGTAGCTGTCAGGTCTTTATTCTGAAACATTCTAAGACAAATACTGGCAAACATGATGATACATTCTTTTCCCCGATACTACTTCAAATCATGTCATTATGACTTCATTTGACAAGCCATGTTTTTTCAGAAAGCTACTCTTGCTTGCTACACCCCCAAAATCCTCATTTTTTTTGCTGCAGCTCACTCTTTGTGTTTTGTTCTGTCAGGGCCATTCCAAAGATTTTACACATCGAGATCAGTTTACTTGTCATCAAATTATTTTTCCGCCTGTGTAAACAGTTTGTCTTCTGGGCACTTTCGAAAATCTGGCCCAATGGAAAGAATGTGGAGTCTAATGGAACTTGCATTATAGTAATGTAAGACTGTGACCCATGCTAAGAACTAAGATTTAGGATCCAAATACAGGCTGTTTACATGATGACGGTCTGAACAGAAGACGCAAAAGTGGCGTTGCGTCTTCACTTTTTATTTCGCATTTAGACGAGCGTTTTCAGGAGGAAATCTGCGTACATACGGTGACGCAAAAGTGTGTGAATTGGATTGGGTATGCATGCCAGGAGGCATCACTTAAAGTGATAAGAGTATCTTTGGGCATATGGAAGTTTTCACGCCACACATTTTCATCAGCTACCTCTTCCACAAAGTTCTCCACCATCCACTAGATCTCCCAGGTCTGGCTCGCCTGCCACCAATTGGTGCATCCTAAATGTGATAGAGGTAATTACAGATCCTTCTCTGTTCACTAATACTATCTGTACATATCCTGTACATTTGGTGGAAAGACTCCTGTAAGTTTATTAGAGCTGCCAGAGCAGCTTGAAGGTCCCACGCATGGAAATAATCCCACATGTTTGTTTATTTTCCTGTACTGGAGCATGTATGTGACGTGAGCAGATCTGAGTTTTGCGTCTTGGCGGTGTAGACGGACACGCTACCGCGGAGTGGATTCAAGTTTTCCACTCTGGAGGGTGGTTTCAGATTTTTGCGCTTTTAAGCCCCAAAAACACCGTCACCATCTAAACGAAAGGCACTTCCGAATGAATATTTTGTCGTTTTTACCCGCAAGCGTCCTCGTGTAAATTGGGCCACAGACTCTGCTAAATCAATTCTGACCATTCTTTTTATTAACTTATCCGGATGCAATACTTAGATTTAATGAGATTTAATTGTAAACCGTGTAGAATTTTTAAAAACTAAAAAAGAAAAGATTATATTTTACTAGTTTATTATATTATTTTTGATATTGTTTACAATAATGTATAGCAAATCAGATGTTGCCTTCAATTCTCAAATAGTGGCCAAGAACCAATTCCCTGGTTACCTGATTAATGGCTACTCAAAGCTTCCTCCATGTTTGCCTGTTGTGTTGAGAAACTCCACAGGAATAACTCCATCAGTAAAACAACAGAGTCACATAATACTTATTATTGTGCCATTCTGAATCTCTCCCCCATTAAAGAAATATTATTTCTATTTAATAATTATTTTCAGAATTACACTTCAAAGCTTTTGAATATCTTTTATCCTACTGTTAATTAAAAGATCAAAGGTCTTTCAGCAGCTCAGTGAGCATAATCCCTATCCAGTGACTGGAAAAAGTTGAAAACACTGAAAATAACTAGTGAATTAAATTTGTATTTCTGTTTCAGATTTAGCCTAGCCCTTAGCATTACATCTGTCTTGATTTCTGGTAGGTGGAGCCGGATGGACAGCCACCAGTTTACTTAAGATTGGTGGTCTTAAGTATATAATAGTCAGAGCACGTCTGATTTATTTGCATATTTAAATCAATGTTTGCTATTTTGGCCCCAACATAAACACTACATGCTGGATTCCCAGTGCCTGGAAGTTGACTGGGAGCTGGGAGTCAGCTGGGGTTTTTTTTTTTTTTGGCAGTTTGTCCTGTTACAGCTGCAGATGAGCCCTCATTAGGGTAGGGGTTATATCTATTTCATTATTTTTAAAAACGCAGTTATTTTTGTTGGTAACGCAACATATTTTACGATCAATTTCTGTCTGCGAGTGGGAGTGTAGAACATGTCTGTGTGTCTGTGTTTCTGTGTGTGCGTGCACTTCGGGTTCGAACTCTGCCCTGCAGTCGTGTAAATGTGTAGGCCTCTGTAGGCCCATCAATGTTTTACTTAAAGCTTACCTTATGATATGATCATTTCATAATTATCATATTCCCTCTAACGTCCACATCAAATACGATAACTGCTGATTTCAGGTGCTGTATCTTAACCGATTCAGCTTCCATAATCAATGCTCCGCCTTGTGGATAGATAAATCATCACCTCTCGTTTCCACAATGTCGCGTAGTCGGCCCAGCGTTCACTTCCTCATTGCGGATGATCTCAAACCAGCTAAGGACCCGGGGAGTTTCCAGCTAAGACCAGTCACGGATCGGTACAGTCTCGACCACATAGCAACTGGTAATGTATCAATGTGCTTCATTGTGGCCAAATTGTTACAGGGAAAGCCAATGTTCAAGGATATTTAATGTTCATCTTCAGCAGGCGGCAACCTCCAGGTCTGAGCAGGGAGGCAAACCAGGAAGTGCCTTAAGATGCATTCTACCAAAAATTCCAGCAGGGGGCGCTGACTAGGGTTGCAGAACTATTTGAGTTCATTCATTTCAATAAAAAACGAGAAAACTTCTCTCAATTGATTTTTAGGACAACACTACGGTCTCAATCGCTAGTAAAAAAATCTTCTTCAAGACAATATGATGTTAATAGTTCTAATAATGGCCCCATTTAGAGGAAAATATAAGATAAAGAATCATATGAGTTGGGGCATGGCTACCTTTGATTGACAGGTCACTAACAAGGCGAGCCGTCATCAGGAGAGAAGCAGAACAATGTGTATCCACGGCAACGTGTCAATAAAGATTATATATATACTGTATTTTCACTTAATGACAGCTTATTTGAACGTTTTGTTCATTAAAATGTCTTGTTCAGTGTTTGGCTGGACTAACAGAAACTCCACGGAGTCCCTCCTCAACTTTCTTGGGTAAGTAATTTTTTTTTTTTGCTAGCCAAAACTAACATCCCAGTTAATGCTACAGTTAATGCTAACATGAATTAGCAGTGACTTCTCTCAGTCAGGTTGAGGTGTAGAGAGGCTGTAGTCAGTGATCAGATCCCTCTCGCTCCTCAGCCCAGTCCAGATATGTTCTGCTCCCCGTATCAGAAACAAAGCAAAAGAGCTGGTTCTGTGGTTGGAGCCAGGTTGGACACACTGGAGGAGGTGGTGGAGAGATGACCTGTCAACATGTTCCAAGCCATCCTGAAATACCCAGATCATCCGCTGGTGGACGGCTCCGCTCTCTCTGTTGCAGGACGGAGAGATACAAAAGATCCTTCTCTCCTACAGCCATCAGGCTGTCTCACTCTTCATGAGCTAACAGACTAACTGAATTTCCCCTCAGGGATAAATAAAGTAATTTTGATTTGATTTTGATTTGATTTGGAAGTAAACAGAACAGTGTCCCTCGTTTCTTGGCAGTCAAGGGAATTGTACAGAGCACAGATACTGGTGAAACTGTGGCCCTCTCTGATGGAACTGATAATGGTATCTTTCTTGCTACACTCTTCTCATAACTGACGGCTAATGATGTTAAACAAGCTACAACAATAACCTGTGTCAAAGACAATCAACTCTCACTCTTCTGCCTTGTAGGGTCAATCGTCATCAACAACTGCTTCAGTTACATATCAAAGGCATTTCCGTCAATTAATTAAACCAATAACCTGGTTTAAGCTTCACCTGGTCTGTTGCAGACCACATTTAGGTCTATGCATTGTGGAACTTTATGCTTTTAATTTTGGCGCCACTTGAGCTCGACTGCAGGAACAATTTGTGTTTATTCATGTCATGTGCGTGAGGTGCGTTAGAGCAAACAATGCCGACATTACTTTCTGGCATCAAGCGTGACCACTATTTCCATTTTCTACCCATTGTAGAAGTCACAGATATTTTATAATGTCTGGATTCATCAAGTGGTAAATGGCCTGCACTTGTATAGCGCTTTTCTAGTAATAGCGAGCCCTCAAATCGCTTCAACACTAAAGATCAACATTCACCGATTCATACACAGGCCGAGGCTATCCTTCAAGGTGCCACCTGCCACCTTGCTAATGAACACATTCATACACCAACAAAGCATCAGGAGCAATTTGGGGTTCAGTATCTTGCACAAGGATACTTTTCCATGTCTGCCATGGTCAGGGATTGAACCACCAACCCTCTGATCAGCGGGCGACCCTCCGATCAACATACAAATTCGCATTTGTAGGACACATTCAAGCAAATTAAAACACATCCTATATCAGCCACCGGTGCTGACATTAGGGCTGTGTTGTATGGCCAAAATCCTCTATGCCGATAATAAATAATAAATGATGATTTCAAATCTTTACAACTATATGTATCTCAATACAGAGTGGTTATTAAAGAAATAAATAGTCCATATGAAACTCTGGTGTGAATTAAATAATTGACAAATGAATGTTCTGACTATTTCATATTTAATTAAGAACTTTAGAATAAACAACAGTTTAGAGGAGATTTAGGCCCATTTTTTTTCTCTGTAATCTCACTTTAAAGAGGCCTGGCCTGCTAATATAAGGTAGGTGGAAAATGTTACATGGATGAAAAACTGCTGATTAAAGCAATTTGCATAGCCTCACTGATTATTATATCACTGGTTATAATAACTGTGGTTAGCTGTAGAGAGACTTTTTTTGACTGGGTTATGGCCTGCTTTGTTAACATTTGATGTATTTGCAATGTACCAGTAATGGACATGTAGAACGATAGCATCAAGCATTTATACATTTCCGTGTACCATTGTCTACCTTTTTAGGGTGGAGTAGAGGTAAGGTGTTGGCTGGACACGCAGCTATAATGAACAGCCCTTTATATTAGCACTGGTACTCATGTAATATAATAATGTATTTGTGTGAATTCTATGGTTTGCACTCATGTCAATAAAACTGAACCTGCCAACTCAGGCCTCTGTGTATGCCTCTCCCATATAAAGTACTATAAGAGACATTAAAGGAAAGAAAATCCCCTCCATCTACCAGCAGGATCTTAAATAAATGCTAAACATATTGGGAATGCGGCACCTGCAGTATGTGAGGAGCATGGGGAAAGTTTTTTAACAGTTAATTGAGATAATCATTTGGTTGTGATTTGCTGCCTTAACATCAGAATGGACCGCTGCTGCTTAGTAATGCATTTGATGAGAGAAAAAAGGCGAGCCATTCTGCAAATTAGAGAATTTCAGAAGTAGGATGGTTACATATTTTTAGGACAAGGGTTTTATCACATGTTGGATGCTGTATGCTTACCTCTCAGATGGCCCGCGCTCCATTAAGTCATTTTCTTCTAGTTTGCTAAGAGGCTTTTAGTCCATGCTTGCCTCTCTGACACTTACACAAAGAAAAAAAAACCTTGCACCTTGCTGGCTTCATGGCTCAGGCCGTGTTCAAAAGCATAAGTAAAGGCTCGACATCAGGCTTACAGAGTAAAGCACCAAACAACACCAATATTTGCAAAACTCCCTGTTTTGATTGAAATAATGTAATCAGCATGGCCATAAAATTATCACTAAGACCACCACATGAATACAACTAATCACAGGGGTCACTAAGGTTGATGAGTAGACATAAAATATACCTTTGTTTTGCCTGAGTAGGAAAACAATGGAGCAATCATGTGCACCTTATATTTACAGAAACCTGGAACCATTCTATAAGAAGGGCATTCAGCTAAACCCTGACATTGTCAAAACCTGTGTGAATCACTAAACTAATCAAAACATACTTTCATCAAATACCAGTGTAATTTGGAGGGAATTTATATCATTTCTCTTTTCTCTTAGGGCATGAGGACTACTAAACAAGGTTAAGGGTCAATTAGTTATTATTTTCTTCTCAATTTAGTTTTAGTTTAGTTCAAAATGGTTTTCAAAGTGTGACCTTGTGATTGGGTGTGATCCTGTCATCCAACTCTGGTTTTTATTCTAGTGTGACTCTATTTTTATTTGTGTCTTTTTTTGGTCATTTTGTGTCTTTTTGTGTCATTTTTAGTTATTTCGTGTCTTTTTTTGGACATTTTGTGTCATTTTTTTGTCATTTTGTGTCTTTTTTTGGTCAAAGTGTGTTTTAGTTTCAATTATTAAACCTTTCTAAAAAAAATTTTTTTAAATCTGAAACTTATTTTTTTATTTTAGTGCGTGTATAGTTTGTATTATTTGTATGTATTATCTATGTTTTCAGGCAAGGTATACTGTCTCACTAAGTAGCTATGAATACATACAAAAACATGGTTGGAAAACTGTATAGGAATGGCTATGGCTAGTTAGTCAGGAGCCCTGAATAAAGGAAATAAGTTTTTCACTCACTAAACATGATGGCACAACAGCAAAACAATACATTTGACACTTTCCACAAGAACTATTCAACAATAAAAGTATTTTTAACGAACACTGTACGTTGACTTTGAACTGAAATGACAAAGACAGAAAACACAGTGCCACTATTGACTATAAAAATATGAAAACTTTTACAGCAAAAAAAAAATTCTCCTGATACCTTTGTTCTGATCAGGAGAGATAGACTTTTGGGGCAACAAATATGACCTTCGACTAGAGGTCGACCGATATATATTCGGCCCGATATTCGCGTTTTTACTTGTATCGGCATCGGCCAATACATGCGTGCGTTTGCCGATCAATTAGTGCATTTCACTGAGCCAACACCAGGCAAGGCTCGGTGCAACATCTGCCATTCTCTGGTGAGCTGCTGCTGATACCAGAAAAAAAGAAAAACACATCAAATATGTGGATCATCTGAGGCGCCCCCACCTCGAGGCCTAGAACAACATACACATTGTTTGCTATCCAACTGTTAATATGTTTTGTTTTGTTTTGTTAATAAATGTTTCTATTTATTGTTTAAATTGAGACTTGTGTAACATTTGATATCACTGTGTCATTTTTATCATGTAAATGGAGAGAGAAAAGGCAATATCGGCTTCAAGAATCGGCCCAAAAAAATAAGCAGCACATATTGGGGATTGGTTAAGACTGATGTCAATATATAGGGGGTGTCCCAGTGGCTCACATTGGTAGAGCGCTTGCCATGTAGGCTGAGGCCTTGCTGCGGCGGAGCCGGGTTCGAATCCGGCCTGAGCTCCCTTTGCCGCATGTCTTCCCCTCTGTCACCGTCAATAAAGCATAAAAATGCCTAAAAAATCATCTTTAAAAAAAAAAAAAAAAACCTGTATCGATCGACCACTACCTTCAACTGTACCAACAACACATGCCATATGGCTAACAACTGTGAGCCAACATGTCAGTCAACCAGTGTGGTTTTATATTAGTAGGCTTCACTAAGCTTTTCAAGAACTGCAGCATTAAACCAGAAAAATCCATTTATTTATTATTTCGATCATGCCAAAAAACATCAGGTTTTGTGATCTCATCAACACCACAGCAGGCTGTGCCACTCATGTGATCGTGTCACATGAGAGTCAGTCCAGCCGGTCTGTTCCTCAACATGTCAAAGCCATTTATTACCATTTATTACCATTTGCTAGAGCTCCACGCAGTGATATAACAGCAGTAATGGCTCTCTAGGAATGAAGAGCTTGCGTTGCAAATTCGAATTTCAATTAACAAATAAATAATAACACACCGCACGGTTTCTCATACATTCGTGTGGCCACTGAGTCAGCTGACTGTCTGCAGTGTTGGCTAATCCACTGCGCTAGTGACATTTAGCTAGCTGTAAAGCTTAGCTTGTACAGTCATCACGACAGAGACAATGATGCGTTTGTCTCTATATGCATTCGACATTCGACCTGTAGTTATACTCTGTTTAGTAAAACTAATGATTACAGTTAAAGGTTACGTGTAGCTAATGTAGTAAACGACGACTCTGAGCACGACTAGCCACTCTTAGCATGCTAGCTTAGCTGGTTGCTATGTGACACGAATGGAATGGTAGCTAGTTTATCATATAAAGCATGTAAAGCAAAGCAAGTGTAGCCTTAATGACGAGCGAAAAATCAGCACGCTTGTTACAAACATAACATAAACATAATACATAATATTTAGCTTGACAGGTAGGACTGGCAGTCACTGCATATACACAGTTTGTATGAAAGGCCATGGCTAAGGATTTGCATTTACTTTCCTCACATTATGATAATGAACATTATCACAATTTGCACACATGTTGCATACGTTTACAGATCATATTCCCATTACTGGAATCCCAGTATTCATCATTAAGGCTCGGTATTTCTAGTGTTAAGATTTAGACTTCAGGAATTTATTGAAATTGAAATTCCCATGCAACTCCAACTCCCCCGATTGATCCAGCACCGTGATACTACATATACAAGCTATGTTTAACCATAATACAATTGGTATTTTCTCGGCATACTTTACAAATAAAAGCTCGAGATTCTTACAAGAGTGCCATCTTCCTCATCATTCACTAGTCATTGAACGCAGCACAGCAACCTTGTTAGCCATTAGCTGCAGCTAGCACTAGCTAACGTTAGGTACATACTTAGCCGAGGTTGAGAGATGTAGTTTCTGGTCACAGCCTGGGTGTGTGTCCTCGCAGCTGCTGCCAAGCCGTTCACATCCATCGGCCGGTTTGCCACCATAGTTGCCATCGTCGGATAAAGAAGAGGAAACCTGAGAAAGCTAAAGGAGGTTGATGTGCTTTTCTAGCTGAAGCTGAATAACATAAATGACAGCAGAGCGCAGGTCATATGACTCTGAGGAACCGGATGTTTGACAGAGAGGGATGGAGCCCAGGAGCAGAATACGGGGATGGATCGCCCCACTAACAAATGTCTTTTAAAATGTGTCAATATTGATGTTAATTGTGTATTTTGTAATGCTGAAGTGGAAACAATCAGGCACATTTTTCCCAGATTTCTTGGGGAAAAAACCTACAAATCAATTTGAAAGCCATATACTTTTATATTATAGCAATAAAGATAGGAAAATTCAACACTTAATTAATTTGATTATTCTAATGGCGAAATTCCACATATGTAAAGCCAAATTTTCCAACGGTCGACCTTTCTTTCCTCTTTTTGAAAGTGAATTCAACAACTACCTTGAATGTATCAAAATAATTTATAATAACAAATGTATGCATACTGTTAACATAATTCAAGAAATATTTGGAGAAATGTAATATGTCATGCCATTTTCCTTTTTTGCCTCCTTCCTTTTTAATTATTTTATTATTCTATTTAATTTACACCTGTACTGACTTATGCACTTCATTCACTTTGTCACATATTTATTTATTTTCTCAATCTGGGATGTCAGACTTTGTTTTGTTCTACCCAAGATTAATGTTCTGACTGTAATTGGAACGTCTCAATAAGTTTTGAAGAGGAAAAAAATATATAGGGATGGATTTCTTTTGGCAATTCCTTTTAATCACAACAAATTGACATGACAGTGTGCGAATACAACATTTTTGAAATATTACAATAAATAAAACAAATATGAGCATGTAGTATATTTTATTTTTATTGTCTTTGAGATTGGACAAAGTTCTCCTCCACTGTAGCAAGGCTGTGTATTCTGATGTCTGATAATAAAGAAAACTAAAAGGAACTTCGACTTGATCTTTAATCCACTTTCTCACTCACTTTGAGGTAGTAAATTCCACTACAAGCACTTATAAATACTGCCCTACAAAGTCTAACTACAGTAACTACATTTTTGGTCAAAATTGAGTTATGACTAAAAACTAGAAAATTTCCTCTGGGGAAATTTTGAAAGAGCCACGGGGGCTACTGCTGGTGTGTGTACACTATGATGAGATTCTTCAGAGATTTCAAACTATGTCCTTTAACCTCAAAATGTGTGTGTGTGTGTGTGTGTGTGTGTGTGTGTAATTAAAATCACATACAGTTACTGTGTGTGTGTGCGTGCGTGCGTGCGTGCGTTTGGAGCATATGTATGCATGTGTGAGGAGTGTGCGTGCTTACGCGTGTGTGTGTGTGTGTGTGTGTATCTGTAACTGTAATCACATCAAAGATCAAAGGCAATCAGATCAAAGCAATCAACAGAATTAACTGACACCTGTTAATGAAAGGGTGACAGCAGCCAGAGGTGGACTGGAATTTCTGGCCTCGAACAGAAAGCATTTTTGGCAAAACCATAATACCTATCATTGATCCGACTTCACTTTGAGCGTCCCAAGTTCTTCCTGAACGTCTACATATGATTTTTTTAAAGAAAAATGAAAAAATAGCTTTGTTAGAGCGATCTAAAAAAACTGTTTTTTTTCTTCCTGCGTTTTTAATATGGGAGCCAATGAGGCTGTTGGTGCGTGTTGGTGGATCATCTCTGCGTCTTACGCCCAAACTATAACTCTGACAGCTTTACCAGAGGATTTTGAGTGAGAAGACACATTTTCCTACGTTTCTATGTATAAATTATTTCTGTAGAGTGGAATTTGCGGCCTGGAGCGCAGTTTTCAAATTTATTTTTTGACAGTTTTTTCTCTCTCTCTGCACTCTGGCGATGATGTCACACACTGTGACACAAACATTCCGTGCAATACACACCCATTATAATCTCAGAATTTCTCCAAAAATTATCATGGTCATTGAACAGCGATTGATAAAAAACTATATGACCTATCGAAACGTGGATTAATACACCGATACACAAGACTTGTGTCTATTGTTTAAAGTTTAAATGGAGTCTCTAGGTGAAATTATGCCGGAGAAGTAGACGTTTAAAAATCTCCAATGATTGTTCTTTTTCGCTCATTTTTTGTCGGCCGTCCCATTCATTTCAATGCAAAATTTTGAGCAGTTTTTCGCGACTTACGTCGCGAAAAATTCGTATTCTGTAGAGAAAAGTAATAGCACACCAATCCCGATCAAACCGCACGTTTTGATATATAATTTGTCCTGCAACTCTTTAAGTTGTAGGACTAGTAGCGGGACGAATTGCGTCCGGAAGAGGAATAAGAAAAAATTCACAGTATAACAGTTCGCCCCAAGCACTGGTCCCTACAGCTATTGCTGTATGGGACCAGTGCTCGGTGCGATTGCCCCAAGGCCCTAATTAACTCCTTGATGTCTGTTTTATCTTGTGACAAAGTTTTAGATTTCAAGTTTGCTTTATTTCAGAGAAATAATGATACAAAAACCACAAAATCCAACTCAAAACCAAGCAGAAAATGCACTTACCACTGTATGCTTTGGATATATATATACTAATTTAAACATAAATAATAGAAATTATAAGTTTATTTGAAAGGGAAATTATTATGCAAATGTGCATTTCTATGCTGACGACACTGTTATTTACTGCTTTGGATCAACTCTTGTTCAGGCTATTGAATCTTTGCAGAAAGCTTTTGTAGCTGTACAAAACTCATTAATTCACTTGAAACTGGTTCTCAATACTGATAAAACAAAGCTTATGATATTTTCTAACAGTAAAAAATTGCCTCAAATGGTTCCCCCAGTGTCCACTCTTGAGGGCAGCGAAATAGAGTTGGTTCATATGTGTAAATACTTAGGAGTCTTAATTGATGATTCACTCACCCTCAAGCCACACATAGAAAATCTTGTCAAGAAGCTGAGGTTAAAATTGGGTTTTTATTTTCGAAATAAGTTGTGTTTTTCTTTTAATGTAAAAAAAACGTCTTGTCACTGCAACATTTTTATCTGTGTTGGATTACGGAGATCTTTTGTACATGAATGCTGCTGCTAAATGTCTTAGAATGATTGATACTGTTTATCATGCTTCTTTGAGGTTCATTACTAACTGTAAGATGTCCACTCACCATTGTGAATTATACTCTCGGGTAGGATGGCCTGCTCTGGCCACTCGAAGGGCTAGTCATTGGTATACGTTCATCTATAAGGCAATATTGGGACTGCTGCCTTCGTACATTTGCAGCTTAATTACTGTGAGAAATGCAGGATCTTATTCTCTTCGTTCACAAGATCAATTGTTGCTTTCTGTCCCTTATGCTCGTACGGAGTTTGGTAAAAGGGCATTTGTTTACTCTGCACCTTATGCATGGAATATGCTACAGAAAGAATGGAAATTAACTGAATTTGTTACTTTGAGCACTTTTAAATCCAAACTAAGAGTTATTGAGGCCAATTCCATAACATGCACGTTTCTCATGATGTGTTTAAGGTCTGTATGTTATGTAAATATGTAACTGTATTCTGTGTTTGCTGCCTCTTGGCCAGGGCTCCCTTGAAAAAGAGGTTCTTAATCTCAATGGGACATTCCCTGGTTAAATAAAGGTTAAATTAAAAAAAATGATCTACATAGTGATTAAGTAAAAAAGTGAGATTAAATTATATTAAGACTAAAATATAACATTTCTTTATGACATTAAGTCTAAAATACACACATCTTTGAATAGAGACACGTTACACACAATGTTTACATACAATGTTTATTCACTGAAAACAAAATATAAAAGCTGAAAGAAGACAACAACATTATAGTTACTGCACTCTGTTTATCATTACAATTAGAACCTTTAACAGCAACACAGTAACTACGTTTTTGGGGTCAAAGGTCAAATAAATCATGATTTTTGAGCATAAAAATGACATCATCAATACATGTAGAAATAAGTGTCATATCACTTACCTACCTATAACCAATTTGGTTATCATTTTGAGGTACTTGTACTTTACTTGAGTATTTCCGTTTCATGTAACTTTATACTTCTACTTCACTACATTTTGAGGCAAATATTGATCTTTTTACTCCACAACATATAGCTGACAGCTTTAGTTGCTTTTCATGTCGAGATTTAACATTGAAAACATGATCAATTTAAAATTACTACACCATTTTTTTCTTAAACCTCATTCTATTATATCAAGTAGTTAAAATATTACCTACCTTTACAAAATAAAAACGCTGCATACATAAATGCATCAATACAAATAATCTAATAATATATTTGGAATATATTTAACAATCTGAGTGAGGACATTCTACATAACGAGTACTTTTACTTTTGATACTTTAAGTACATTATGATGCAGATATTTTTGTACTTTTCTTTCAGTAAATTTTGAATGCAGGACTTTTACTTGTAGTTGAGTCATTTCACAGTGTGGTATTAGTACTTTTACTGAAGTAAGGGATCTGAATACTTCCACCACTGTTTATCATACCGTTATTAGATCTAGCTGCTAATTCTGCTGTGTTAAAAGGGAAAAGCAAGTTATGTCTCTTTCTCAGTTTATTTCTGTGATTTGCTTGCTGCATTTGAGAGCTGCAAAGGCCTTCTTCACAACATTTTGATTTGTCAATGTATAATGCTGTTTTTCAACAATAAAGCCTGTGTGCTTTTGTCATAATTAATGGCAGGTTTTCAGTTGGTGCTAAATGAATAATAACATTTGAAGATATGAAATTCAAGCACCTGATAGCTCTAATTCCTGTTTCCAAAACCTGGTATCAAGCATGTTTTGTAATCAGTGGTGGAAGAAGTATTTAGATCCCTTACTTTAGTAAAAGTACTAACACCACACTGTGAAATTACTCCATTACAAGTACAATCAAGTGCATTCAGAACTTACTAAAGTCCTCATTATTAATTGTATATATGTTCAAAGTATATTATTAGATTATTGATGCATTTATGTATGCAGCATTTTATTTTTTTCAAGGTAGGGCTCATTTTAACAACTTAATATGCTGTTATGAGGTTTAATTATTATTTTAAAAGTCTAATCACTTTAAATGTATCATGTTTTTATGTTAAATCTTGCCCTAAAAGTAACTAAAGCTTTCAGCTTAGTAATAGCTAGTAATAATAGCTAGTTAGTAATAGTAATAGCTGTCATGAGATATTTCAACATAGTTATGCCATACTCCCCAATCTGCTGTATTTGCTCTGGAAGGCTTTAAATGTGAAATATCCATAGGAAGTGTTGAGTTTCACTAACAGAGACTTACAGTGGAACACAGAGAAGAATGAGGTGGAACCTTTTGGAAATAATCAGTGCAATCAGTGTTTGAGTTTAAAGAGAAACTCTGAACACCAGAATGTTGTGAAATCAGTGCTGTTGTCATGGAAATAATAGTGAAAAAATGTCCATGATGCTGAATTTATTATGACAACACAACATAAATGTGCATTACCTGGTAGTAGGGTCAACACTACATTAAAATGGCAGAAAACAGGCCTTGTCTGTAACTCTATGGAGTCTTTGGCTATTTTGTCTAATTTTGAATCCTTTTCATCCTGCCTGTATACACCACTTGTTGTTTAAATGCCATGTTGGTATATTTTTTTCCAGCACAACCTCACCTATATGACCTGATAATAATAGATTTTTTATTCTGACTTAATGGATCAACATTTCGAACCAAAAAGAAACAAAGAAAAACCAACATAAATGTGACCTTGTGATTGAGTAAGATCCTGTCATCCAACTCTGGTTTTTATTCTAGTGTGACTCTATTTTTATTTGTGTCTTTTTTTTTGTCTTTTTGTGTCATTTTTGTGTCTTTTTTAGTTATTTCGTGTCTTTTTTTTGGTAATTTTGTGTCTTTTTTTGGTCATTTTGTGTCTTTTTGTGTCTTTTTTGGTTGCAAATGTAACATGAGAGGGTTACATCCAGTTCTATAATTTTATACAAAATATATTTGAGCTTGTCTCCAGTTTTACTTGGTATATCATCATCAAACTGAAACTGGCCTCATGGAGTTTACAGCCAGAACTTTAGAGGTAAATTTACAGTAGGTAGAATGTGAAATGAACTTGTGAAATGAGAATGCTCTGTTGTCTCTGCAGTTGAAGCAAAGACCCCAGCTTCTATTTCAGAATGTATGGGAATTACACATTCTTGGTGATGTATTTAAAATCTGACTGAAATGCTTAGTGATTTGTGCATAATGTGCTCTCTCTTTCTCTTTCTCTCTCTCTGTCTCTCTCTCTCTCTCTCTCTCTTTCTCTCTCTCTCACACACACACACACACACACACACACACACACACACACACACACACAAACATGTACCAACATAATGTCCTGGTGAGGGAACTGTTGAGTGACAGGTAAAATGACATGATTGCACATATTTTCCCCTTAAATCTCGTAGTTTGCTGTTTTCTCATTTTTGAAGCTCTGATCCATTCTCATTTGACGCAGCATGTTCTGCACAATAGCTTGTAAGCGACTGTTTGAAGATGATTTTGAACCATGCCCCCTGCACAACCAACACACTGGCAGTCACACATCACATACAGACACGCACAGCTCTCTGATGTTGGAAAAGCACTACAGACTGAAGTGGTAAGCACTGCCATGGTGAGGCTGACAGAAACCCCTAGAGAGCTCATAGAAACGTTTCAGGCCGCATGCAAAAAATAGCAAATTAATGCAAGTGAAGGGCTTCTGCCTACAGGAGCAGTGCCCTCATTTTCGAAATACCATTTTTTTCTCTGAGTCTTTTGTGATGAGTTCAAAGGGATATGATTTCCCTCAAATTTCTCAAATCCACCTATCCAGGGAAATAGGTATCATAAAATTCATGCATTCATTTTGAATGTCTGCTGCTGTTGTTGGTAAAGGGCTCACACAGTTTCCTGATGTGTAGACTGCTAAACCAGCCCAGTAGTAGTTATATTCTCACTGAGGGATTCCACAGCATGTCCAGATCATTGAATGAAGCAAAGCTAAAGTAAGGGTGTGGAGATTAGGATGGTGGAAGGATGCGTCACACATCTGACCTTCATGCAGAAGATTGGAGTTCACATCCTGTTGCAGACAGGTTGCTTAATTTAACAATAACCACAATATTTTCATAACTTTTCAAACTGCACAAATGAGTAAAATTATTATAAAACTGAAATGTTTCAGTGAGAATGCTCTGATAAGCACCAGTGTGTTTTAACAGTAAAACACTGACATGAAATGTAAATAAAAACATTGAATGAGGGCTTGTGCAGAATTGTCCAATAAATCAAATCCCTGCTTTGTCAGTGAAAGGGTCTTTTAGGGTGTTAAATGCTAGTAGGATTGTTCTTAGTGTCCTGGAAGAAGCTCATTTCTATGGAGCTTTTTCATTTGTACACTTAAGGTCCTTGACTACCCGATTGTTTCATAGATTGTTCCATTGTTCCCTGATACACTAAATCAATGGTTCTCAATCTTTTTTCAGTGATGTACCCCCTGTGAAATTTTTTCACAGAAAAAGAGAAAGCAAAGCAATCTTGGTTGAAAAAAAAAAGACTTAAAACAGAGCGCTGTGCCATCAGTGTCTGATTTATTAAACTTCACTGGAACTGATTAACACATACAAAATTCAAACATTTGAAAAAATTAAACTACTTCAAACATTTTAAATGTTAATAATCCATGACTTCCAAATATTTCTCATCACTAAAATGAAGTGATTCAAACTAATGTAGTAAAAACAGTGAGCATATAACCATTTAAAACTATAACTGCTACGCTTCAACCACGACTCCATCTTTGAGTCTTCAACTGATTGACAGGTGATGCCAGGTGGCATATGACAGGTTGGGTCCAACCATCCTGGTATGGGGGACACTCTGGGTTTTTAGGATTATGAAACTGAATAGCCTACTGAATATAAAATTCATTTTATGAACTTATACTTATATTTTCCTAAAATATTTATTAAATAATTGTTTTTAAAGGATTTTTGCATGGATGCTACTTTTTAAATGTATATTTTAAAATCTCACATACCCCCTGGAGTGCCTTCACGTACCCCCATTTGAGAACCACTGCAGTAAATCATTCCGTTGGTGCTCCACGCATACACATTAGCAATCTGGTTGGCAGTATTCAACTTTCATTGTTATAGTTAGAAGCTTGACCTCTTAGGGAAAGTTGTAAGTCATTTAAATTACCTTAATACATTAACTCGTAAAGTATGTAGAATGAATTAGTGTTTGAGCAGATGCAGCCAGCCTTGAGAATGATTTAACATTGGCAACTATCTTCTGCTCAGTAAGTTTTAGATGACTGGGGTTATGGCTTGCATGTCCTTGAAAAAACACCATAATATTTTATCGACGATTACTAGCACAACAGGTTATGTTCTGCATTTTATTAACCTTCTGAAATCTTGGGCTATGTCTGTTAAAAAATCTGTTAAATGGCATCTTTACCGTGACATGTTGTTATCAGTTTTTTCAGCCCAACCTCACCTATATGTCCTGATAATTCATTTTTAACTTTGACTTACTTGATCAAAATTTTGAACCCAAAAGCAACAAAGGAAAACATAAAATCTGATCTTGAAAATTATGTTTCAATACACAGAATTTGTATAAATAAATAAATATTGCAAATATGAATACAGGTTGCATAATACAACATATAACAGGTAAAATGAAGATAATATCTAGTTCAATATTTGTATACTAAATATATTTGACAATATCTCCATCCACTTGGCTGAATATCATCAAAAAAAATCTGGCATGGAGTTTCAAGCCAGAACTTTAGAGAGAAGCTGATGGCAAGACTTAATGTTGCTTCATTTTTATGTCTTCATGTCATGAAGAAGTAATGTGAAGCTGCTTTCATGGACTCCAGAGGGTTAATCTTCAAACCTAATCTTCATGGTTTTCCAACATAGATCATTTAAAGGACATTGTGTTGCAAAGGCATCAGAAATGAAACTTTATCTTTTAAAAGAAGAAAAATACTGTTGTTTAGCAGAGCATACTCAGCTCCTCCTGCACCAGGCCCACTTGGTCTGATGTGACCTGTACAGTTAGCTAATGATAGTAAACTTCAGGTATTGTTAGGTAGGTGTGACTTTTTGACTCTTTTCTTTTTGTATGAAGTAGTGTTATACTTGGACATCTGTTGGGTGAAAACATGGTCTCTTCCTGACAGATACGTACTTACTGATTAAGTCATTTGTCGTTTTTACCCTGTAAAGACTGTGCTGGTAAGATTTAAGAAGGACATTGATGTGACCTGAACTTTTTGTAATATATACATCCAGAGACTGATTACCATCTCTTTTGGACTTGTGGAAGCACTCGAATCCTATAGCAGGGCATCTGTCGTTTCATCTTGGACAACATTTATGACCAATTTATGCTTTGCCTAAAAATGTACTATTTGGATTTACAATGTATGAAAAAAGACTTATATAATATAATATAAATAAATATTATCTATGCAACCTCATTATACTGTTAGCTAAGTTTTATATTCATAAATGCAAGGTTCTAAAAACCCAACCTGTTTTTTGTGTCTTCAAAAAAGAATTAGAACTTTACTTTAAAACGCTGTCTAAGTCCTGCAACCAAAAAGATGTAAAAACGGTAATTCTGTGCTCCAGATTTAACATATTTACTGAATCCGTGTGAGTTTATAATTATAAATGCATATATATACTATTTTTTTATATTTTTTTACAGATTTTTTTACATTCTTTATCAATCTTGGCTAAACCAGCATAAATCCCTGGCGCTGCATATTTTTTGTAACTGTAAATGTCTGCCTTGTTTTATGCGTTTTGTATTGTTTGTATAATGTAATCTTCACAAATGAAGATGACTTTAAAAAAAAAAAAGTAAAGTTTTACTTTAACATTAACCACCAGATAACATTTACTGGTAGGGACAGTTCCTTTCCAAAAAAGTGATAATGTCTTGTTTTCAACCCTACTGCATCAATTCCAAGTGGCCAGGCTGAAAAACATCTTCCACTTTGGCTTTAAATCAGTTTTTTTTAAAACATAAAGGATGGGCTCAATATCCGACTTGTTGAAAGGGATTTAATTCTAATCTGAAACTACCATTGTGACTTTCAGTTAAAAAAAAGTATTTTTTTTCACTTAAAGAAATAAGTTTAAGGGACTTTTCTAATTAGGACATGAGGCTTTCCAATGTTCTGTTTTAGGTCAAACAATGAAATGCTATTGTACATTATAACAGGGTGGTGCCACGTGGCTGCCAGAAAACCTTGCAACAGTAGGTTATGGCGCACATATAATAAGACAGACAGCACCACTCACCTTGAGTCACACATGTTTGGTTAGGTGGGCCAAGTGCCTGAGTTACATAGAATGATGATTCACAGTCTGTTCAAAAGATAACAGAGAAAAAACTGGTGAGAAACAGTACATGCAGACATCCAGTTTACACTGTAAAAAAAAACACTGTTGTTTTTACAGTAAAAAAACGGCGGCTGTGGTTGCCAGAACTTTATCGTAATAAATATGGTGCAACTTTTTCTAATATTTCAGTAAAATGATATTAGCACTGTTAATTTCATGATTAAGATTGCCATTTTATTCCATATTTTACCGTAAAAATAAATCCATCAAAAGAAACGCTGTTCTGCCATATCACTGACAAGAAAAATACTTTATAAATGGTGCATAAAAATAGATTTTACCATTAAATATTACAGTATATTTTTGTTAGAGATATGGTGTTTAGTACATTTAATAGTGAGAAAAAGAAAAAATTAATGCAAAAATTACCATGATGGCTTGTATATATTACAGTATATCTTTTGATACAAACACGGTGCCAGTGTATTTTACAGTGGGGTAATGTATTATTAAAAAAAAAAAAAAGTACTGTAAAAAATTGTGTTTTGGCTGATATATACATTTATGGTGTTTCATTGTTACTGAAACTGAATTAACCCATTTATCACTTGTCTTTTACTGTCATGTTTTAGCAGTTTTTCACCGTAAAACCTACAGACATTTTTTACAGTGTAACATTCAGTCTTTCCCACAGAATGACATTCTATTTGTGGTAATAGCTGACATTACTATGGATAACGCCCTAAAAGCTCAAAAACAAGACATGCTTAGTTAAATAATTAAAAATTAGCATTTTTAATAAGACCTAAGTGGTCGTCTTCTAGTACTTTTTCCCTAGCTACCCAACTGTACTCAATTGGTGTGATTGCCATCATTTTATTAACGCTTATCATGATGCTTCCAAAAAAGGAATGCTCGTAAATGGAAAGGCACAGAGCTCAGCTTGACTGTCCCTCGCCTCCAGACTTCTGCAGACTGTTTGGTTACTCACTTCAGTTAGTTTCTTTAAAATTGTGAAGTTGACATCAAAAACAAATGCTGTCTGTTTACATGTTTGCAATAAAATAAATGTCCATGTTAGTTTCATAGGCCCATGGATACCAAACCCAGTCACCAGCCAAAACTGTTGGCAATGTAGGTTTCTGCAAAGCACAAAGACATTGATCTGCAAGGTATTCCCAGCCAAAAATGTAGCCATTGTAAATACCTATTAGCCTGGCTAACAGCAGACTATATCACAAATGAGATATAGTCTGGTTACCAGACATTCATTTCTCCGTAGAGGAGGCGTGGTTTATGATCCTCCAGAGCCGTTTATTGGGCGCTATGAATGTCTATCATAAGCGTCTGTACGTAGCTTTTAGTCAGTCGTATCAGTTATACCAGATGTCGTATGTAGAGCGACAGAAATTCGAGGAAGCATCGAGCAAGAAGATGACTGATGTTTACATAGCCAGACTAGCCCATCTCTACTTTGAGACTAATATGCTCAATTCTGCTTCTGCAACGTTTTTCTGCAGTATATTCTGACTCTGGCTGCTCTGTAGTTTCAGCTCACAGTCTACCGGCAGTGTTGGTGTGTCAGTGTGTGTGTGTGTGTGTGTGTGAGAGAGCGAGAGAGAGAGTGTTGCTTGCTGCTTTGCTTCTCCAGTTCTCGCTTTCTGCAAGATTATTTATTTTTTTACGCCTTATTCCCCCTCATGTCATTCAGCCACACACATCCACTGATTTTATGGTCAATAGACGAGCTGCTGCAGGTCTCTGGGCGGCTCCGCTGTCCCCCGGCTTGTAACGAGATCACCGGCGTTACAGCAGTGAGCGGTAGCGGGGCTAGTTGGTAGATTAGGCTTTGGCCAAATCCTGTCGGAAGCAAGGCTAAAACATCCTTTTTGGTGGTGAAACAGTAGTGTAAAGTCAAACATTGTTCTTCTTTTAAAATAAACATTGGCTTTAAACTATCTACATAAGTCTACAGCTAGATCCAAAGAGGGCTTGGCATCTGCTGCAGCCATGTTGGATCCGTAAGGAAACTACAAAACTACAAGCTTCCGTCTGTCCAATAGTACGCGTCATCGCCTTGCCGTCCCTCCCCGTTCTGTGATTGGATCCCTAAAACAGGACTAATAATCTGCTATAGACACCAGACCCTTTAGCAGTTCGAAATTAAATTGAGCATGCAAGGCGGTGTACCCAGTTCTACATGCCTATATTAATCAGGGATGTTTTCTTGTCGTTGTGATGTACCAGCGATGTAGGCTGGAGGGGAGGTGGAAAAATCAAAACTCACCAGTGAAGAAACCACACCAACTCAACAGACCGGTGTTCGCATGCCATTGTTAGAAGTGTTTTTTTTTGTCAAGTTGCTGGAATATGTGGGATAGATTTTTTTTGTAAGCCAAACCCTGTTATGTATACCGAATCTTAAAATGGGGACTTTGGTCCCTTACCTTAATCAAAGTGTTTTCGTAATTTCCGTGTTTAAAACAGCAGTCGTCACATTTACAATGTGTTGCAGTCGTCACATGTTTGCAGCAGGATTTAAGCTACCGTAGTCATGTGTCACAATGAGACACTCATAATAAATTTATTTTTAGTTTAAAATGTTTGATAGATTATTTTTATTCTGGAAAATGGGTTGTGGCTACCATGCATACGGTAGATTTGTTGATGTTGACAGGTGTATGAAAAGCCAAAATGACCAATGTGAGAAAAGAGTAATTTTTATTCCCTACATACTAAACTCTCAATTATACTGTCTTTGGTGAGCGGAAAAAAAGGGATTCTGGACACTTACAGATCATTGTGAATAATGTTTCTATCATTTCAGTTTGAAAGCCAAAGTATTCCATTGTGGGATTATTAGAAGAAGTGATGTTCAAGTTCAGTCTGTGTTATTTGAATAAAAGAAATGATGATATTTTATATCCAAGAGGTCAACTTCACTGTGACTGTGATGTTCTGCATAACACTTCTGTGTCCATTATTCAACGCCATAACTCAAGAACAGAAGGGGAGACTGTGACTGTATTTCAGATTTGGTCAGATACTAAATTGATGACACCAGTCTTGGTGATCTGCTGTGGGGACAGGTTCAAGATGTGTGTGATGCGTCCATATTGTAGAAATCTTAGCTTCTTTGCAGCAACCTCCATATTTGAACTGGGCTTCATGAATCGTGTGTATGCACAATGCCAACTTGCATTTTGTGCTTTGAAATATTAATAATAATGATGAAAATGCTATTTACTTTATAAAAAAAGAAATAACAGACACACCTGTGCTGCTGGCTGGGGTAGGAAATGGGTGGCTTATTGGTATGTGTTATAATATGGTAGTCTGCATTGTTGTCTTTAAACATATATCTAACTTGTAATTAACTTGATCGGAGCTAACAATTACTACTGTAACCTTACTTAATGGAAAAAATATGTCTTGGGTTATTTGAATTATTTAAATTACTATTATATATAATAATTATTTCATTATTATTTATGGCACTTTCACTATCATTTATGTATTAATTTTCATGTGTTATATTTAAGTTGATATTACTTGTCCCCTTGCCCAAAGTTTATTAGCTCCTACCTGCCCTTGTTTTGGGGGACAATTGTATGTGAGGATTAGTCAAGCAGATGCAGTAGTTTCGTGGAGTTTCTCTTGTGCTGTGACCCGTGAAGTGGAATGCTGTATGCTATCGTGCCGATGTTGGTTATCAAAGAAGATTCGGGAATAAGTGTCGAGTTATCTTGTAGCTCATCACCTATCAGCCCGAGAGACTGGAGAACGCTACCCCGACAAGAAATGAGGGTTACACTACTACCATTCCTGATAAAATAATTGGATCTTTAGCTATTCCACTATGTTCACTTACTGTTTCTGTCTGGTCTTTGGCGCTGGGCAGGTAGCTTACACTCGGTTCATTTGAGCTTTTTTACTGAACATGCATTTGCGAGACGTCAAACCAAAACAGCGAGCTCAAAGAGGCTCAAATTCTCCATAGAACTGCTGCATGGTGATAATTCACTTATTCACTTTGGGTTCATTTTTATTTATTTATTTTTCATTTTATATATCATTTGGTCCATTGTTGAAAATGTTGAATATATTAAACTTTGCTCATGCAGCTTTAATTAGTCCCATGAGTAAATCAGTATGTAAGAATAGAAACAAAGCTTAATAGCTTTGCTCATTTTACTCCATCATTTCAGGGTGGGCTACACGGTGGTGTAGTGGTTAGCACGCTTGCTTCACAGCAGAGGATTGCTGGTTCAACTCCGGCCTGCGTCTCTTCTATGTGGAGTTTGGATGTTCTCCCCGTGTTAGCGTGGGTTCTCACCGGGTACTCCGGCTTCCTCCCACAGTCCAAAAACATGCACTTAGGTTTAACTGGTGACTCTAAATTGCCCGTAGGGATGAATGAGAGCGTGATAGCCTGTCTCTATGGCCGCGTTCAGACTGCCAGCCAAAATCTAATTTTTAGCCCATCCAGTTTGGAACTGGATGGCTCTTTTGAAGTCTGAACAGTCACAAATCCGATTTTTGCAGACCGGATCGTTTCAGTTTCAGATCGCATTTGGACAGATGCGTCTCAGTCTGAACCGCTCCAAACACTCAGATCGGTTTTGACTGTCCATGATGTCACTCTACGCGGCACGCGTATCGCTGGCAGCGCGGAGACGAGGTGTCCATCGGCAGCCGCGCCCGAGTCATGACGGGGGCGTCCATCCGCCCGGTTTCTCCCCTGGTGCGTCTGAGATGTCCTGCACCTCTACTGGACAGTGATGAGGCCAATATACTGAGGTGACCTGCCTCCATCATGTTTGTTGTTGTTGTTCTTGTCGCCGTCGCAATTATATGACGTCTGACGCTGTGACGACGTCAGACGCTCTGACGCCGTTACGATAGCAACCTGTCAGATCAGTCATTAATGTGGCCCAGTCACAACAGAGCCATATCTGATTTGGACACTTGCTAAAAATAGTGTGGACAGTCAGCCCTAAAAATCGGATTTGAGTAGGAATCTGATTTGAATCAGATACGTCTGCAGTCTGAACGCAGCCTATGTGTCTGGCGACCTGTCCAGGGTGTACCCCACCTCTCGCCCAATGTCAGCTGGGATCGGCTCCAGCCCCCCGCGACCCGAGTGCGGATAAGCGGAGAAGGATAATGAATGAATGAACAAGCAGTGGAGTCGCCCCCTGATGGCCATTATAAAGAATAAAGGTTGAGTTTTGAGGCCCTGCGGTTGCCACTTGGTAGTCATAAGGGTAAAAAGTAAAAAGCAGCCGTCTCAAATGGCCGCTCACTCGGTGTGTGTCCGTTACAAAAATAGGCCCCAGAGGGATTTACAAGGCTCCGGGGGTGACGTATGGTTTTTGATCGTCGCGTAATTGCTTATCGACAGTTTCGACCATGACGTCACTTACAGGACGGATTCAACGCGGGAAACGTGGCAAATGTAAACAATAAGGAAGGAGACGCCGAGATGGATGGAGCAGAGCTGCTGTGTTTCTGTCGCTGTGTTCATGCACATTGCGCCCATGGTGGAGAAGAATTATTATTGTGACTACTTACTACTTCACCGGCTTTTAAAAATGGTGCGTGTTGTTGCGTTGAGTACTACGTCACATCCTGTTAGCATTCTATCCAATCAGCAACCAGGCTATTTTTAGGGGAGAAAAACGGCCCTGCTCTTCGGCAAAAAAAGTCCTGTCAAAAGACCGCTCCGGACAGGTCACATTCAAATTAGGGGTTTTTTGGCGAGGGAGACCTGCCTCATTTCGGGTATTCGACTATTGGACACAGCTATTGATGGCATCGGTAAAATTGTAAAAGCAACATTTAAATATGGTAGGCTGGTAATACCATCTTGTCTCATGACCTTAATGTTTCTGTTCTTTTTTTAATGGTTGTTATTGCATCTATTTAAGCTTTAACTGTAGTTATGGCTGCTTTGTCTGTATTAACACTAGCATTAGTGCTGGCTTTTCCGGGAGCTGCCATTACTGTTTGGAAAGCTGTGGCCTGTATTTTTCATCATCATCTACAACACAGTCCCTGATTGGCTGGTTAAATTGTCGACTGTACAAGGCCCCTGATTGGCCAGGGTCCACTTTAATTTCTTGAATTGAGGTGGAATGGGGGAAAGGCGTAGGGCCAACAGAAATGTTGAGATCAACGAAATATTGAGACAACTATAACCAAAAATATGGTATTCTACACTGCAAACTATATAAATAACAGTATAACACAATATCAAGGGTGCTGCAAATGTAATTAAACATTTTACAATTTCAACACATTTGGTAATTACGGTTATTTCATGGTTTTATGCTAAGTGTTTTCAGAATACACAAGTGCAACCTCTGCTTTCGAGGGGTTTCTGCTCCGCTCACTCTTTGATTACTTATTGGGATTAATTATTCTGTGAAGAAGCAGGTTTTTTACAACCTGTACATCACTTCGGAGCTTAAAGTTGCTGTATCAGTGTGCTGGAAGAGGGTAAGTTCTTCAGTAGGATTTAGCATGTTAATCCCCAGATCCACTGTGTGGCACAAAAAGGACAAGGCCAGAAAAAAAAAATCAGATACTAAAAACAAGACAGGATGTAGCTTTTTTCACCTCCTCAGACCTGAGCTTTAAGCCCAGACCATGTGAGGGGAGAAAATGTGTTGGTGGTCTGCAGCTATGGCAGCCCTGTGCGTGCATACACACACAGACATACACACACCCTCCCTGAAACCCCCCACTTACAAAAACCTCGCCGACCTTCCTTCTAATTGGACTTGGGGTGAAGGGAGAGAATGGGTGGGGGTGGGTGTGGGGGGTGAAGAGGGGGTAGGAAGTGTAAATGTGACCTTTTTTCTCTCAGGGGAGATTCCCAAGACAGTGGGGTGGATTGGTTTCTTTGGGACTGCTCACAAAAGAGCCTCAGTTTTTTCTGTTACTGGACAGTCCCTGCATTTCTACTGTGATTACTCTACCAGAAGAAGCGCAACTAAACTCAGAACAAAACAGAAAATTGTCTAAATAAAACAAACAAGCTTAAAGTTGGGGGTGCATATTCACAAACCATTGTGTGCCGCTATAAAAGTCTGTTTTTTTCTATTCACAGCAACAGCCAGTGGTGGACAAAGTACTTAGATCCTTTACTTTTAGTACAAATCGCAGTGCCACACTATACAAGTGGATGCCTATTTTAAAAAACTTTTACTGTAGTACACATACCAAAATTGTGATCAGCAAAATGTATATAAAGTAAAATACTGTGGTGTAGTCAGATCCTTAACAGTACATCACAGATAAATAGGCATATGTAAAGTGTAGTTGTCAGATAGTTGTAATGCATTAAAAGTATCAGATTATTTTATAAACATTTGCCTCTGAAATGTTGTGGAATAAAGGTAAAGCAGCATTGCCTCAAAATGATGCTTAACTACCCTCGTCTCATATGGAATAATGCTGCTCTTAATTAATACCTGTATAGAGTCCAAGTGCATGATTAGGTTTGCATAGTATAGTAAGATGATGCTGAATGAAAATCCACAACTTTGGAAACTTAGTTTTACGAAAAAAAATATTGTTCCAGAGCTTTCAACCACATCTCTCAGTCTTTATCAGGGGATGGAAAGTAATGACTGATGTCATGAGATGTGGTTGAAAAACGAATAAGCGAATCTTGATTTTTTTTTTTTTTTGGGGGGGGTTGGGCAAACTCTGAGAATGCTGGGTTTTTTTTGCATTTATATGCATTTATATCAATCTAATAAATTACACATTATGGTGAAATTGGTTCCATCCACAATCATGATTTCAATCAAAAAAATAAAACAAAATATAAGTAATTTTTTGTTATTAATGCACTAAATTAAAGTCACATTTAGTTTAATTGATTAATCCTTGTGTATTTTAAACGGAATGTTAACTCTAAATTAAAATACAGATGACGTTTTTTTTTTATTCACCCTAAAAACATGCAAGATCAGCTATGGGTGGTGTCTGTAGATCCCTCATCAAACAACAACCTCTAGCAATCAGAGAATTGAAGCAGTCTGCCTGAGAAGCAAAACCCCAGGGCAAAAAAGGTGAACAAGCACTTGCCGCTGCTCTCAAAGCTTATTGTTGTGAGCTCCGTTAATAATTCAAGTCTAACCAGACGAACATATTCATTTTGTGGCCCACTGTTCTGTCATGACAAAACCAGATATCTAGAGAGATTTTAGCAGGAAAGTCAAACAGACACTGAAGGCACCAGCAGGACAGGAGACAAAATAGTCTTCTCCAAAAGGAGGGCTTGTCCCTATTCTCATTGGAATTCATTGCCTGTGTCACACATTTATTCTCCACTAGTCACAAAGGGACTAGACCATTTCATGCAAATATGAAATCTAGAGGTGACACAATTATCCAATTATTTCATTAGTCGATCAACAAAAAAATGGTAGGGAACTATTTTGAGACTTGATACATCTTTTAGGTTATTCTTAGTTATTTTCTGATTTCAACTTATCCAATGTGAGGATTTGCTGCTTTTTTCTGTTGTAGCTGGTGTTGCTAAATATTTATGGTGAAAACTTTCCTTATGAATTAATGCTAATTTATGGTGAATTTGTGTGAATTAACTGGAAATGATGGGAATAAAATGAGAAATATAGGGGTTATCTCCTCAGGTTTTTTTCCATGTCATAAAGAGACATAATTCAATAATTTGCCAAGTAATGCCATTCATTTGTCAAATAACCTACATACAGTGTGAAAGGTCCCGTGTGATGAGACATTTCCAGTCAATAATATGGGCTGTGGGAAAAGCTAGGGTTTAAAGTGAGCAACTGATTTAGAAAAGGAAATGTTTCCACTAAAGAATAAATTGAAATTAATTAATTAACACTTATCAACTACCATGCTGGATCACAGTGCACCCCACATGGTAGCAGTTAGTTAGCAGAAGGTGTTTACAACTTACAAACTCTGTAGTTTGCTCTAAGCTACTATCTGCTGGTTAACTGATCTATAAAATTCCCCCCAAAAAATGGGAATGTGATGTTTGCAAACTTAAATGTAATTTCTTACCCAATAATACTATTGAAATATATTATTTTTTATATTCAAATTGTGCAAAAAATGTAAAATTCCTAACTTCCTTTAGACATTTTCCAGAAATCCACTAGAAATGTTCCCACCGTTTGCAATCATAATTTTAAATCTTTGTAGGTTGAATATATGAGTGAGAAGAATCATTGCAGTCTTAAAGGTCCAGTAATTGTGGAGTCTCTTTCCAAGTTCGTCAAATAGTGACGCTGAGTTGGTGTACCTTCACAATAGTTGATTATTGAGACTCAATTATCATATCTTTCTCCACAATCACATCATATTGAAAGCTTCCCATTGGTCACAATGTCATGACAGCTAGCGAACATGTAACTGCTCTTTGAAGCCTCTCATTCCAATTATGCTGGTATTAACTAGGACTTCTACATATCATTCCACCATAGTCAAATTAGTGGTGAAAATATCGTAATGACATTATAAAAAATAGTGGAGGAAATAAACAAAATAACTTTTTAGGATCATACACATCAGGCCGTTGTGTATGAGGTATAACAGTCATGAAATTTATCATAACTTGATTCACAGCAACATGTATGAAAGAAAAATGAAAAACACACTTGTCTTTGTCTGTAGCCATACATAATATATATGCACATTTGTACCACACGTTTCACAAATTTCAAGATATATCACAACAACAGCACCAAAGAGCTTTTGATTGATTCCTCAACCCTGCTAATACATTCATTCATTCATTATTTTCCAGATATACTAATAATCTATTAGATACAGAAGTAAATAATTTACAATAAAATAACAATTTTAAGGTACATTTCTCATTTCCAGTTCTTTTATACAACAATAATTCCATTCGGTCTCCACATGCATCAGTCTGTCCTAATGTCGTTTATGAAGGCTGTGGATTTAGAAGATTTCACACAGGAGGGAAAGGTATTGTATTGTCTTGGTGATTGAAAACCTGTTGCCTTGTAGTGTTCAACAAAGCAAGCAGCTACTAATGCTGAAAAGCTTTTCTTCAGAACTTTCCTTTCCTTTCAGCAACTCGTTCCTGTGCTTAGCTCCAAACTATACACCAATACTCTGAGAACTCACAGTGGTATTAAAATCACAGACAAAAATAAAGTCAGGTACTGTATCTTGAAGACGAAAATGCCACAAGGTGAAGATTTCTGTTGTCAAAAGTTAAAATCCTCACCAAACCATGGAGAAAACAACACTGAACAATTGAACCATCATATTGTATGACAACACCTTCTCTGGATTCTGTTTTGGTCCAAACCGAGTACAAAAGATCTTTTTGTAAGCTTAATTGTTGCGAGGCATCTGCATAAGCAAAGTGCATTCACATGCTGAATGCATTGGGTTTCGTGCTGACACTGGCCTTGCGGTGACCTTCAAACAGAGGCACTTTTTTCTCTCCCCCAATTCTGTGTTGACAGATTGGCCTTGCTTGTTCACTCATAATGCTGCATGTTAAATTTAATTCACATATTTTTTTATTTGCTGACTGGATCTCACAGACTGCTGCTCAGGTGTTTGTAAACTCGCTTTCCTTCTCTACATCTACTCACTTCAGTGACATGCATCTACCCAACACAATCAAATAATAAAACACAGTTCAGAAAGGTACCATCACTTTACACTTTCTGTCACCAATCCTAAACTTCATGCTATACACTATGTACCACTTCTCTTGCAGCGATAGAGCTCTTGTGGTATGAAGCAGCCATATTCTCTGGACCCCTGTGTAAACTGTTATTTTGGATTAATAGATAGGACTAAACATTTGTTGATCAGACAGATCCCTCAGTAATCTTCGGTTCGAGAGTCTCTCTACATCTCCGTAACAAAGTCCTAGTTTATGAACGTTTTGTGCAAAATCTTTCCGCCACCACATTTCTTTGTGACATGAGCTTGTGTGTGTCTTTGTTTTCTTCCTTGTACAAGGCGCCAGATGTGCAACTGGAATACATGAACTGCTACAGAACATGACACAGATAGATGAAAGAGAATGAGCGAAACCAAACAAAGACAGTAAAAGCCAAGAAAACAAACAAAATGTGTCCAGAGGAAACAGGAATCCATCTATGTAAAAACAAAGCATCATTCCAGAATTTTCTTGTCCATGGATTCTTTGCCATTGGTCCGCGAATAAGGCTCAAAAGCAGAGGAGCTCAGGTAGCGGGCGGAAAGTTCCTGCAGGTTCCCTGCCAGTGAGCCAGCCATGGACAGAGGGTTGGAGGAAATGCGGGCGGCGACGCCGCTGAGTAAGGAGGGCATGGGAAAGCTGAAAAGGCCGTGAGCTGCTTGAGAGCTCTGCAGGCCCGCCACTGTCCCTGAGCTGGTGACGGCAGGTAGAGGAGGGCTGCCCCCCGCCGTGCCAGTGCTGCCACCACTGCTGCTGCTACTGCTGCCGTTACTGGCCATGGCCATGGAGGGAGGGCGCAGGGCGGAGCCCAGTGTGCCACTGCCGCAGTGGGGCAGGAGGCCCGGCAGGCCAGGAGGAGTCAGCAGCCGACCCTGCTCCAGTAGTCTGAGGACACTACAGGTCGCTGCTGTTTCTGAAACCACTGAACGCAGCTCAGAGTCCTTCCCCTGGTCCTTCTTCTGCTTAGTGCGCCGGTTCTGGAACCAGACCTTTACCTGGAGACGGACACAGACAAGAGAAAAGGCCTTTAGAGACACATGCTAAATGGTTAGTTAGAGCACAGTGCATGTATTATTATATACTGTACTACCTTTTGGAATATGTAACAGATTAAAAATAAAGTATTGAATTTTTTAAAAAGCATTACTGTGAAAAACATATTTATAATGGTGAAGGAGTCACAATCAGGAAGCTGCTCTAATCCAAAAAACTTGATACTTGTGAAGGCCTTGGCCCTGAAGGGTTACAGATAATGCCACATAACTGCAGTGTTGTCTGTTGGAGTCCTCCGGGGACCCTTGTCCTACGTCCCGTCTCTCTTACCATTTACTGTCTGACTCTTTGCTATTAACTTTTCAACAAAGGAAAAAATGCCTTAAAAAATAAATTAAATTAGACCAGGGACCATTGTGGTACAATAATCTGATCTCAGAGAAAGATTATAGTATTCAGAGAAAACTGTACTGTGAGCTACAGCGTTACAGTGTCATTTAGCAGACACTTTAATCCAAAGTGACATACATTGGACACGTACACAACACAAGCAAAGATCAAGTTAGAAGACAACACATGAGTAAGTGCCATGGGTTAAGTTTAAGTCTAATAGGACTTAGGTGCTATCAGGCAGTGCATAGGGACAGTGCGCTTTTTTCCCCTCGGTGTAGATTATCTTAAAGGTGAAGAGCTGGTGTTTAGTCATTTGCTAAATATTGAGAGGGACTATCATACTGTGTGCCTTGACAGATAAGGTTGATATCTTTTACCCAAAGCTTTGTTCACAAATCAAGAGCAGCAAAGCGCCTGTCCATCCTATAACCACATCCACTTTTAGATACTAGCTCAGGGGTCAGCAACCTTTACTAACGAAAGAGCCATTGTTGGCCAGAAAAAGTGAAAAAATGTTGGAATGGAGCCACAAACCTTATTTTGGACCTTACAATGAAGATAAAACAGCCTACTAAGTCTAAATTAGCCTACCAATATTACTAATAGGGCCTAATGAGCATTTATTAATATGATTTTGTCGGAATGCAGCAAGGACCCGATTGCAAATCAGAGGCTAGACACCAAAGAAATGTCTCAGGAGTTTCAGAATCGAAAGGGAAACACAAAACAAGTTTGCAAAATGTAGAGTTTCAGGCACCAGGCCGTAGACTTTCGGAAGCTATGATGCACATTTTAGTTGTTGAAACATTTATTTAATGCTGTATATAAGCTACACATTTTTGCAATTGTAGAATACAAATTGCTTTGGGCCTACACCAATGATTAAGGAACACATAAATGTAAGGAATTAATTAATTAATTCATATAATTTTTTTTGACACAGCAACAGGGAGCCACTGCAGATGGCCTGAAGAGCCACATGTGGCTCCGGAGCCGCAGGTTGCCTACCCCTGTACTAGCTAATGCACTGGTCCTATGCAGGGATGCTCAAACAAACACACACACACACACACACACACACACACGGTCCACCTGGTAATGATTGTAGACTGTGATTGATCAAAAGCTGCAGTGATTTAATCCAGTCATGGAGCACAGGGCTCACTGTGCTCCACCAGCAGGCAGGAGGTTAATTCAATCAAAACTTGCTCAGAGAGCCTTTCATATGTAAAACACTGCTAAACTTTCTGAGCCTCCTACACCACAACATGTTCAAGCATGAGCTCACATCCAAATATTTAAACATTTCTTCTATGAAAGCTACTTAGATATCCCAATAAAAACCAGATTACATTTTATTGTGTACGGATTGTTGTGATCATGTTGTACATTTGTGGTATGATGGTATTATTTATTTTTTAGCTGAGAATAATAGAATGTCACACATTAATAATTTTATTATTTTATTCAATTATTAAGCAAACATTTGCTGGAGTCAGCTTCTTAAATGTGAGGATTTATGGCTTTATTATAAATTGAATATCTAAGTAGACTGATTGGAGAAAAATGATACACTGGTTTCTAGGAACTTGTGACTAGGACTAGCACTTTTTATTTTTTTCTTACATTTTATAGGATAAGCATATATGTAGAATAAAGATTAAAGCCCTAGTGCCATTAGTTTATAGTACATACAGGATAAACTGCATAATTAATCTAAATAACACATTCACCTAAGTCCATCATTCTCTCCCTCAAAATTTTAAAATGGCCACCTGAACTGGAGCTTCTTATAATTTGTCATATGAGCAACCCCATACAGAAATTAAGAAATTTTAAATGTTTCCTTTGGAAACCTAAAAAGCCTGCCACAATTACATCTTGAAAATGACATCTAATGGGATATTCTTGATATTCTCTCTCATTGTTGCAAACGTATCTCACAGTTTTGAGATTTTTTTGAGACATATTTACAGTATAAATCCAGCAGTTAATGGAGTAGCAAGATAAATAAAACATATTCCCATAATGATGAGAAAAAGAATGCACTCATGGTGACAGTTAAACAATTAGGTCAAGTCATTCATCTGACCCAACAGATCCATATAGTTATTCTGACGTGTCCATTGTTCAGTTGCACATAATCGTAACTGAGTGAATGTAAATAACAGGGTTTACTATGATTTGTAGGTCAACTTAAATCACACCTGACTGCTGATCTGGAACTAAATATATATGTACCAAACAGCAGCAAGCCACCATCTCAATTCTACAGCCAGTTCTGTCTCATTTAAATTGTTTTACCCTTTCTCCAGAGGCCGGTCTAACTCTTCACCAGCTGCCAACAACCGTTTCACATCAAGAAGCCCTGCTGCTCAATCCAATACTTTCTGTTGGCCCCATGAAGACAGCTCAGAAGGAACATCTTGTTCATTTTAGAGGTTACATACTCAGTACAAAGAAAACAAGGTGAAGCTGGAAGCTCAAACAAAGAAGATTGGGTGTGCACACAGCAAATGGCCGTCATTCCTTAATGTAACAACCCGTGAGTACCAGGGAACAAAATGTTAATTTCGCCATGTTGTCATTAAAAGGCATTTCATCAGGACTAGAAGCAGACACTGGAAGAAACTCTTGAAGCCTTTGTCCTGCCTAAGTAGGCAGCAAAGGTTATTTTCTATATACCTTTATGTGAGCGAAATGTCATCTGCAGACATTTAATTCATTTTTATTGAATTTATGTGAAAAAAAAGAAAAGCAGCAATTGTGCTGGTCAAATGAGAAATACTAAACCATTTATGATGTAAAAAGGTGAAGCAAATAAGTAAGTAGAACAATAATAAATATAGGAGCAGTGAGTTTGTTATCCATCATCAGGCAGATTAGACTTGTCGGTTGTGGTGTCATTTTGTGAGAAATGGTTGACCTCTCGCAGACCTCCACTCAAGGTCAACCTCCTCCCGCCGCATTGAAAGCCTCAACACATTATCACCAAAGACCAAGCCGACGGCGTCGTTAGCCGCTTTGCTCATTTTTAAAAATAAACAAACAGATGGATGAAACTGAAGCTGAAAACACACCAAAGCGTTGAAGTAATCAGTCCTAATCAAACAGAGTGGCCAGGTGACTTGCTTTACAAACTGCTGTTCCAAATGCTGTGGGTCCATGGTGGACACTGTGTGACCCCACACTGACCCCACACTAACTGATGACATGAGGAGGAAGTCTGTGCTTTTTCTATGACAGAATATCAAATACTCCATAAACTATATTTACACTACATATGATTTATTGAGAAGGCCAATGCATTTACTTTAAAGGATTCTGTGTAAAAGGTGCATTCTATTGACTGGAACCTGCAAGCACTGCTTAATTAACTGTGTGAATCTGTGTACAATAATGTTCGACAACAACTCCATGTGTTTAATGAATATTGGTCCCATTAAAGATTTGCTCACATCTATAGTGCTTGTAAAACAGACCTATTCCCACTGACTCAAACTGTCACTATATGCAAGTATAACTATTGATATATTGATGAAAAATGATTGCACCTTTTTAATAAAATGACTGCTTTGTCTAAAATGGGTTTGATTATTTATTTGTGGTACAATTCACAATTAAATTCACCTCCTTTTTTGACAAAGCAAGACATCTTAATAGATTGTTACATGATTATTTGAAGTGAAAATAAAAGGCAGTGTTTAGTGTAAAAAGATAGACGCAATAAGGAAATGACATTCAATTTTACATTATACATAACTGCTATTTTAGTTAAAACAAAAGTAACTGTTTTGTCTTTTGTAGAGAAGATTGTCCAGTTTACACTGAAAAAAATCACTTTTTTAAATCTAGTATGTACAATTACAGTGCATACATACCTGAGTTTCAGAGAGATTGAGCTGACGGGCCAGTTCGGTCCGTTCCCTCCCAACCACATACTGGCACCTCTGAAACTCCATCTCTAACCGGTAGAGCTGCTCTGCAGTGAAGGATGTGCGGGTTCGCTTTGGCCGGTCCAAATCCAAACCCTTGGGCAGGATAATCTCTCGGATAGAGCCTTTAGCATCTGCAACAATGAGCACTTTGAATTAACATCACTGAGGCAAAGGAGAACCAAAGTAACAGATAAATGCATAATATCCCTACTGAAACATTGATATTATTATTATTATTATTATTATTATTATTATTATTATTATTATTATTATTATTATAAGCACTTTAGTGGAGTTACTGAGAATGTATAGAAATTAGTCTAATTCATATTTTATTTACTTAATTCAACTAAATTGTATGTGGCGTGAATAAAACACACTGTAGTAAAATATGGCTTGTTTAAATTAAGCATTACATCTGAATTTACAACACCCTATGTTTATTAAGTAATTATCAAATGACTTGGGATTAAATGTGATGAACAGAAAATTCTAAAGTTCTTATATTTATTCAAGCATTTATAAATACATACACATAATTAGGGAAGACTGCATCAAATATAGAAAATAAGAATAAAAGATTTTAAAAGAATGTTGCAGTTCCATTTCAGTTCACCCATACCTTTGTTAAAACAAAAGAGAAATTACGACAATGGGTGTAGGTCCAAATTATAGCAAAATGCATCTACATTTAAGAATGTACATTTTTAAATTAGTATGAAAATGACTATCATTTAAAATCATGCTAAATTAATGTATTTTATATGATGCAAAAAAAGGCTTTCATAATTATTTAAATATTAAATATTATATTGTGATGTTTTAGGTAGTGAAGCTTTTCCGTGCCTTTATATTATGTGTAACTAATCCACAGTTTTTAGTGAGGTTATATCTATATTTATAGTTAGTTTTAATTGGGCCCACACAGCATGAAGGAAATTGCATAAATCTCTTTCTGGGCAACAGAGACTCACGATGGCAGGGTATGATTTGTACACATTACATTTAAATTTCTTAATGTGTAAAAACAAACTCCCAAACTCTTGTTCTTTTTTTCTATTAAAATATTTATAATCTTAACATTTATCACCCTGAAAGTATAATGTCGGTATTTCTCCTTAAATGCATGACCGTGCACACTAATGTACCCAGGGAAATCTAAGGATAAATGTAGCTTAGTGTTTACAAAAAAACAATAAACGATAAAGACAAAAACAATTAAAAAAAGAAAGAATTATAATTGGATTCATGTTGTAAATATGGCCTAGAATTTAAATACATATTCTAAAAAACAGTTCCCTTACATTCATATGTTCCTATAATTGTACTTTTTTTTCAAAAGGTTCCATTATGAAAATAGAATTTTTTTAAGGTGATATTTTGCTATTAACTTTAAAATTAAATGAAAACTGAACTCTGTGTCGACCTGTGTCTGATATTACAAAGTTACAGTTTAGTTCTTAGTACATTTACAGACAGTACATTTTGCTGACTTTAAAATGCATGTAATCTAACAGCAGTTTAAACCGCGTTTCCTCACATTAATCTGTATGATCTCTGACGTGAGACAATGCAAGTTCTGAAAAAAAAGACCACAAGTGTTACCTCGGACTAGTATTCTCCGACAGTAGTCTGGGTCCCCCGTGCTCCCCCTGTTCTTCTCGCAGTTTTCCATGGTCCCAGAGGGGGAAAAGGAGTCCTGCTGCTCCTTGAGGAAGCTTTTGGACAAGCTGCCCTGGGAGTCCTTGTCATCTTTCCCCTTCTTAAGTCCATTCTTCAGCCCCATCCCTTCCGTCTCTTGGTTGTACCTGACCTCCATGCTCAGTTTATCCTCTTGGACCTGTGGCTCGTCCGCCTCTTTTTTTCCTTTGTCAGGTGGAAAAAAAGGAGATTACGGAGAACACGGTGCACCAGTTCGTTTGGACAGTGTGGGGTTTAGTTTCAAAACAGCACCTTTCAGCAGGGCAGAGTGAGCTATCTAATGTTCGGAGAAATACTTCCTTCGGCCGACCAAGGAGCCCTATTATCACTGACCAAACTCCCTTGCCCAATGATCATGGACTTCTCAGTGAAACTCAACGGTAATATAATGCCCCCCTTTTTCTTGTTACATAGACATCAGGCTGATAGATGATCTCCAAATAATCAGAGCCATGGATGCGCGCTCGCTGTATCAATTGATTACGGTAATTTTGCTGCCTCCACATTTGCGTAACCTCATGAATACACTAAATTGTTTGGGGAAATAGATCAGGTCTTGATAGAGGGGTTTGCTTGTCCCGTCCCCCTCAGTTTGCCTGCTCTCAGCCCAGAGAATCAAGACAAATGATTGGTCTTGCCTTGCAACCAAGCCTCCGTGAACCCCACATGAACGAACACAATCACAGAGGTACGACTCTTCCAGACCTGAAAAAAGTTCCCGGGTGCTTCATTCTTCCGTCCGCAGAACACAGCCAGACATCTTCTCCCCCCCGACTTTTCACAGCGCACCTGATTGCCGCAGCATGTCAGCGAACTTTGATCCTGGTTTTCCCTTTGACTCTCTCACCAATCAACGGAATTCTGCAATGTGTGGATCTCGCCACTATGCTGTTGTAGGCAAAAGAGACTCGGAGAGAGCCATGGAGAGGGAGAGAGAGAGACGGGGGAAAAGGATAACGAACAAATCCATGTCGATCAAAATTTCTCAAGGAAATGACGACCCAGCCACTTTGAGATCTGCAACAACGCCAGGCTTCTGCTTTAACAAGGATTGAGTTAGAGTTTCCTGTGTTCATTCAGAGAGCTACGCAGAGCAACTCAGCGAGGTCCTGGCCGCTAACGCCACATCCTTCAGTATTCAAATGATTGCACCCCAGAAGCCGTCTTCAGCTCTCATAATCTTAACCTGCACGTTTGAAAAAGACAAAAAAGGGGAACAAAGCTTGTCATTAGTGTTTAGGCTGCCTACACTCTCTCTCACACATGCATACCTTTGGAATGGCCCCTACCTCTCTCCACCACTCGCCTTCCAGCCCACTACCCACCCACCCAACCACCAACTCTTTCATTGTCAGTGCAACAATATCTCTGAACACAGCAGTTGCTAGTAATCCAATAAGACCATTGATTAGGCCACAATGATTCAATTCAAACCAGTGGCCTAGTGCAAGGAGCATTCTCTGGCCCTTCTTGTCACCTTAGCTGGCCAGAAGCCCTCTTCAGTCTGCCCCCCTCCCCGAGTGCCATTCATGCTTTTATGGGAAACAGAGAGGAAAAAGAGTGAAAGATGGCAATTATCTAATTGGACTATTAACAAACAATTCTGCGAGTGTGGCTGCCCGGCAGCAGTCTTGGGGTGGGTTTAAGGGCCGCATGTTGGACTAACTTTATTCACTAAGTGTTTGGGGGGCTGCTGCTTGGAGAGGGGCAGGATCCATTGTTTGAGAAAGGTAAAAAGGAGGCTAAAAAGGAGCGACTAAAAGGGACCTGGGCTTCTCAAGCTGTAGCGCAGAGCCCCAGCCTGGGAAATAGATTGAGGACGCGGCGTCTTGGCCTCTCAGCTACACACAATAGCTTAGGAGGAGAAAAGACTGAGGTGTTCACTTTCTACATCTCCAAAAATATCACACATGCAGTGCCATAAAGTGCAAGGAATACTGCATGTAATCTCTTTTACAACACACACATCTTCTAATGGGGTAATTCATTAATGGAACTTTAATTGATGGATCAGAAAAAAATTTAAGGGCACATTCCTAATTATATTAGCCTTGTTAACACACCAATATATCCACTGCAGCGCAACCACCGTGGAACATATTAATCAGTGAAGTTTTTACGTGCTGATACATGTTTGTATAACATTAGTTGAAATTAGCAGAATAAAAAATCCTAACATTAATTTTTTGGCAACACCTTGTTGAGGAGGGTTTGCTAAAAATGTGTTTGCCAGTGATGTAACTTCACAGACTGAAAATAAGCCTTTACTTGCTGTCAAGCTACAATACATGGTTTGTGTGACCTTGTTCGTTGCATTGACTCAGAACCTCAGTTATTTCAGAGAATATAAACTATGTGGATGCAATGGGTGATAAGGTGTTTTTTATTTTAGTCCCATATAGGTGGTCAGACAAGATGGACTGAAAAATTGAGAAAATGCAGAGAAAAGCTGAGCAGCATCAGAAAAACAAGCATGTAGTCTGTTACATATGGTAGGACAGGAGCAGTGTTTATTCATTTTCAAACACAAACATTAGCACACACTTATGTATTAGTGATGGCATTTCGCTACCTTTGCTTATAACTCAGATTCCATAAATGTTAGGACACTATGTAACATGTAAATAAAAACAGAAAACATCCTATTCAAAATGTGTGTATATGTAGACAAATAAACAAAAGGCTTCCAGTCTGAGCATTAGATATCTTGTTGTTGTCCCGTATTCAATTAAACGGTTGCAAAGGATTTTCAAATTATTGCAATGCATTTTTTTGTATCAGGGGTCACCCATAAAATTGGAATATAATATATATATATATATATATATATATATATATATATATATATTTTTTACCTCTTTCCATGAAATGATTGTGACAATGAGATTTATTATTGACAGAAAAAGTGTATATCTTCTCAAAACGTTATTAATCAATCTCTTCCAAACATATCACAATGAAAATGAAAACACCATTAACAGAGGATTGTGTCCGGAAAAAAAAACAATTCCATATTCCTTATGGGAGAATGGGAGGGTATTTGCCATTTCCAAAACATATATCATACCAAGGAATATTGGAGAGACTAAGGAGTCAAATCAGAGTATCAGACACTCATATGATGATGCTGTGAGTGACAGCTCACTTTAAAAAAAAATTAATATTGGAATTTTTTTGTTTAATAGTTTACTCTACTATTATGTTTATATGATGCGTCTTCACTTCCTCATCCTGTGCAAAATATTCCAGATCAAAGCTGCTGCTGTCTTGCACGGGTGATGTCTTTTTAAAGCCAGAAAGAACAGTAGTGAGCTGCTGTGAGTTTTGAGTTCCTGCTTACAATACCCACCTGAACCAATCAGCCCTGACCACATTTTATAGAATCAAATGTGACGATGCACTCAGCTCACGAGACGAGACACGGTATTGGGTTCACGAGACGAGATTTTAAGAAAACTACAATGACACAATATCTGACTGGACCAACAGACTTTAATTTAACCGAGTTGCACATGCATTTTGAAATATTTTCTTATAACTCTTTACATGCATGATGTAAGCATGAGCTTTTAATAAACTTCTTCTTCAACAAATTGAAACTAAAACTAAAACTTATAAAAGTTAAATAATAATTAATTAATTAAATATTTTTCTCTATTTTTTTTTTAAGTGCGTGTTTCCTTTAGGGGGAAAAGTGGCCACTGGGAAAGTCTCAGGCCACGCCCTCTCAAATGTCCGCTCACTGTGCGTGTCTCCATTACAAAAAGGCCCCAGAGGGGTTTAGAGACTTTGGAGGTGAAGTATGGTTTCCATCGTCGCGTAATCGCTTAGCGACCGTGATCACATATGCGATGGATTAAACATGGGAGAAGCAACTGTGGCCGCCGTCGCTAACTGTGCACAACATCAGCAGCTGATCATAAACAAAGCAGCATGGCTGATTATGCACAGTGTCTCCACTGATCATAAACATAGTGATGATGATCATAGTGTGAATAAACGACATCGCTAACTGTGCACAGAGTGTCCGGGGCTTGTTGTAAACAAACAGAGATCGCTAAGTAAACACCTCCTGCAGCAGCAGCACATACACACTGTACTGCTACTGAGCTAACTGTTAGCCTGTTCGCAATTTGCAGACTCCGGCTCTGCAGCTGGGAGAGACTGCTGCAGGAGGACTGTGCCACTTCGATTCGTTCTTACTCTTCTTAACGAGCCCCTGCGACGTCATTCTAGCTGCTTGCTGCTTCCCCTCCTTCTCCTCCTCCTCTTCTTCTTTTCATTTTACTGCCCCCACAGGTCACAAATAGAAGTTTGGATAGCTCACAAATATCGCAAGACCGATTTTTAACGCGACGAGAAATATCGTCGAGTTTAATCTAGAGAGATCTCCTTAGAATCAAATGGAGTACTTTATAAAACAGTATTTAAAACCAAAGCTTATCAGGAAAATGAACATTTGGACATATAACCGTATGATAAGAACTAACTAAATAAAAGAAAAGTCTTTGGGAAAAAAAGGTTTCACGGGTACGTTGAGTTTTTGGTTTGGCTCATGTCAACGCTCATGTACACGCTAGACTAGACTGTAGTCAACCACCAGGGGGCGGTCATGTTTTTGGCTTCACTTATGGGTAGCTCTCAGGCTGCCAACTTTATTTTCAGTCTGTTTGCAAATAATGAAAGTTACATGAGATTTAGGAACTTTTGTTACAGTTAACGATGCTCATGCACTGTTTTTACGTTGTAAGGAAGACTATTGTCCCGTCAGTATGTGTTTCCCGCGTCTTAAATCTGAACCAAGCCACTGCTCTCAAATGGCGTTTACTGCTGACAATGCATTCTCAACCCATGACATTGTCACGGAAGCATACAGGTCACGAGCAAGTTCCCTCTACAAGATCTCCAACCTAAACGACAGAATAGACCGTTTGTCAATACCACCCATAACGACACATATGAGCACTAGTCAAAATGAGTCTTTTGCTTCTCACGGCACCATGGAGCCTTCTAAAAATAGCACACACATCATTATACACGTACGGTCCTTGGTTGTAGAAAAGAATGCAAAAGAAATGAATTTAGGCTACAAAACCACTGACCTAGGTTTAGGGCAAAAAAAATCCTGGTAAGGCGTTTAAAACGGTAAATAAATGTACATAAATGCAGCTGGAAGTAAAGTAGTTACAATGGTGACGTGAGCTATAGAAGTTACATATGTTATAGGAAAAGTAATTTACTTTTGTTTTCACGCAGGACACAAACACCATTTTGGCCGTTTATTCAACCTGTCCCTCTCCCCTGATTTTACCCCTTTAAGATAATGGACTATGTGTGACTTAAGTGGGTTTATTATGCCTAAGTCAAAATAAAATGTGACTTAGGCAAGATATGGTAACACTTTATTTTGAAGGTGTCTACATAAGAGTGACATGAGCGTGTCATAAACATGACATGGGATGTGTCATGAACATTAATGACACTTTGAAGTAACATTAATGCTCATGATACTTGTCATGTCATGTTCCTGACAGGCTTGTGTGACTCTTATGTAGACACCTTCAAAATAAAGTGTTACCATATCTTGCTTAAGTCACAAAGGTATGTTCAAAAAAAGTCATTAATTTCTCTTAAGTTACATAATTTACACACAGTGTTATTACTATGCCAATAGCCATCCTTTGTTACATCCTTTTTGAGTGAAATGATTTGGTGAAGTTGATCAGTTGAAAAAAAGTGTTAGGCGAACTGCGACCACTTAAAGCACTTTACACTACAGATGGCGCTCATTCACCCATTCATACTGGTGCCACCTGCCACTATCAGGAATTCATTCACACACGATGAACGCAGCATCAGGAGCCATTTGGGGTTCAGCATCTTGCTCAAGAATACTTCGGCATGTGAGCTGCCGTGGTCAGGGATCGAACCTTCCGATCAGTAGGCGACCGCTCTTCTAACTGAGCCACAGCCGCCCTAAATGAACAGTGTACAATTTTTCTGTTTCCCAAAGATTATTTATTTCCTTTTAGTTTATTACAATTAATTATGATTTCTGAAAAACATTTTTGTTTCCACAGCGACTTTAAGTCATCTGAAAATATATGTACAAAAATAAGCAAAAACAGGAACTCAGAGAGTAACTTTCGATTATTTTAGATTCAAGTGATTTATTTAAACATACCAGTAGATATTCTTAATTTTATTTCCAGATTATCCAGTAAAGCATGGTCAGTAATATATTTGTTTGGGTTTTTCACTCTATTTTCATTATTTTATGCCGTAACTGACCAATCCCCACCAAGTAATCCTGTGACACATATCCCAAAAAAAAAAAAATGAAACATAGACATGAACAGAATTTCTTCTCTCTTTCTTTTCTTTCTTCTCTCTCCAAAACTCACACACACACACACACACACACACACGCCAGAAATTTAAACTAAAGCCCAAACTGCTCAACCCAAAAGAACAGAATGAGAGGGTGAAATTTCAAGTATTTTAACAGAGGAAATGGTTAGTTTGTAACAAGACCTTCTGAGATGTTAGCATTTTTATTTATAATGCCTTCTGCTATGACTGTGCCACACATAAATAGCCAGTTAACACAGTCAAAGCAAACTGGAGAAACGACTGTGAGCCTAACACGCTATTAATGCCTACCATAAGTTGGCTCTTTGTGGTCCTGTTATTAGGACCCACAGCTACTTGGCACTTTGTGACAAAGCCTTTTAGGTTCTCTAATACGAGGTAGGTTGCTGTGTTGAGCGCAGGCCTTGGAGAGCCTTGATGTCTGAACGACAACATGGTAACTGAAGATGAATGGTTATATTCAAAGCCCTGCTTTACGTTTACAAATGTGGTGATTATGTTCCACAGTAAGAGAGCAAGCTGTTCTTGAACCCTCTAGATAAAGAGCTTGTTTCCATCTGTGGCAGAGGGCTACACTGGCAGCTGAGCTAAAAAGCACTGATGGTTTTCACTGCAAGCGCAGAATTTTTATCCTGTTTTTTCCTCTTTAGTTCAAAATCCTTGGTGTCTCATAAACATCGAGTACTTGGAGTTACTGTGGTGTTGTGAAAACAAACTTTCCTACCAATTAACCTTCATCGGAGCTGTTGGAGTTAACACATTAGGTTTTAACTCTGAGCAGTTTTGACAACTGAGCTAATAATTGGGATTAATTGCTATGTGTGTTGGTTTATGGTGTGAGAACCCCATGTTCTCAGGCCAGTGACAACTCTATTGTTAATGGGCACTGAGGGCTTCCAGATAATCTGCTCAGCTAATGTGCTGCAGACAGGGAACAGATGCAGGCTGTATCAGTGCTGTAGTGACTAGAGGACAGTTTGTGCATGTATTAATACATCAGTGTAAAAAGAACAAAAAGTGCATGTGACAGACCTTGGGCTGGTTTTTCCCCATCATTTCATATTGTCAGTAAATACCATAAAAACACCATAACAAACATTGAATGTAACTGCAAACTCCTATTGTGTATCCAAAGCCTGTGTGACGAGTGATCTCCTTCACTGATGCTATTCTCTGAACTGTTGAGCTTTTTCAGAAATGTCTGATTTCCTTAACACGACCCGTTAAAGTCAGTGTTTTTTGTTCTTCTCTTTGTTTGATTTGTGAGGTTAATAAGGTCTGGACTTTGTACAGGTAGCGTGTGACATCATCATCTAACTTTCTAATAGGCCTGGCTTTCAGCAGCTGAATACTTTCCAGGTTTAAATCTTGTCACAAAAAGAGTTTTAGGTTTGGAGTGCCTATGCAAGGTTTCTGGAATTCATCAAAGGCATAAGGAATAGCTTATCTTTTTACATTATGATGTGGAATAAAAACAGTCTGTGAATGTAGATAGAAAAGTCACTAATATATAGCTCAGAGGTCATTTGTAATTTTGAAAACACATCAGTAATGATGGACTAATCTGCAGCTGGCATTACAATATTTTCTATTTCAAGGGCGACATACCAGACAGGCTAAAACCTGCAACAAAGCCTTTGCAGTAATTGTTTTTTTTCTGTACATTCTCCATGAGTAGTTTTAGATAACACTCTTTTGTCCCGCTGACAGCGCCTTGCTGTAGTAATTGTCACAGGTGTAATTTGAGCAGTTCCTTTGTGTCTCTGCAACAGTTACATCCCCATTGGCAGTCATAGTGTGCATCGAGACTAAATCGTGAGGGGAACAATGGAAAGCATCATAAAAGCTTTGAAAATAAATCGTGTGTTTTTTTTCCCTTCCCCTCTCTCAACACTCAGCACACCATTTGTCAGAACACAGATGGATTTTTTTTCTTTATCAGGACAAATCTTATGGGAGTGTTTGGAAACACGGCAGGCTTGACTGTGAAGCTGCACTGCTCTCTGTTTAACCTCATCTTAACTGTGTTGTTGTGTATTGGGTGATAAAGAATTACAGCAGATTGTTCCTGCTGGGAGCCGTAGCTGTTAGGTTGCATACAGCTGTTGATCAGTAACCTCTAGGAAACCAGCATGTTGGGAGAGAGGGACTATGTATGGGCACCGGGACCCTCACCATCCATTTCTCTCTCTGTGTCTGCAAGAATATTGCATATATTATATATTGAATATATTGTAAATCAATGAGGAATATTAGATTTGTGCAAAATATTGAAGAACTGGGGAAAGAAATTAAAGGATAGATGTTATTTATTTAAACCAACAATGTTAGTCAGTTTCTTAATACTTTCTACCTTCCTACCCTATCTGTGGCTGTCAGCTCCAAGCCCGCTGGTACCAATGGTTGGCAGCTGCTCGCTGTAGTTTTTAAGCAAATGTTACTCAAATAGGAGGGAATAGTGTATTAGTTTGGAACTACTTATGATTAATCCACATTTGTTGTATGCTGTACTAACACAAAATACACTACAGTGTGTATTCCTCACCCCTAGCCTGAACCAACATGATTTATTTTATATATTTGTAATATGTAATGATAAAAACAAAAAAAACAAAAAAAAAACGAGACTGTCATTATTAACAGAAAAAAGGTTGGGAACCACTGAACCAATGATTGTTGTTATTGTTTATTGTTAACATCAGACTATACTATTCGCTTTTAGTTCCTATATTAGACTATTATTATCTATTGCAGAAATTAAAGGTTTTTACAATAGGACGCAATTAATTAGATATTGCAAATTATAAGCTCTCACTTAAGGATTAACACCAAAATAACCATTTCCATTAAAATCTTTTAAAAGGTCAAATGTTTAACAGCAACTGTTGCCCAAGAGCTACATAAGTTGAGTTAATTGCATTTATACAACCCCATATTACATATTTTATTCACAGGTTCAAATTTACCCTATTCTCCATAAAACATCATGTAAACAGGAGACTGATCCCCCACTCAGGATGGACAGACATGCTAACAGGGTGGACAGAAATAACTGCAGCGACATTATGCTATGGAGGAAAAGAAGGGCAATAATCTGTACTAAATGTCCAAACATGTGTAAAGAATATCAGAGGAGGCATCAAGTAACTCCCAGATGCCACCAAGCATGACAGACAGGGCTCCAAAATGTCCTCTCTTCCATGAAGACCTGGAAAGAGGAGCCTACACACACAAAAGAGGCAGAGCCCAAAGGACACCATTTAAGAGACAAGAGAGGCTGAAAATGGGATAAAGCAGTTCATTGCACCTGGATCAAAAAATGTCTGGATGAAGCGTTGACATTTTTTTTTTTTTGAGAGCCCTCTGCTGCTCCACGGAATCAAGGTGTCTGTCTGCATTTGTTGGATGACTGATCCTTTTTATGCAATAGGTGTTGTATGTTAAGCAAACACAGCTGCACAGCAAATCTGGGGAGAAGCATTTACAATGAATGAATGGATGAGCACTCCAGTTATCGTATGATTTAAACAAAGACACATGCAAACAAATTAAAACCCATACTGGCTCCCCCATGTCTGGAAGAGGACACATTTTACTGTTATGTGTTGACATTTGTCAACAAGATAAAGAGATTAAGCTGTATTTTATGTCTAAACGATTCAATAGGGGGCTGGGCAAGCACATCCGACCTTAACAAGGCACAAATTAACGAAAATCTGATCAGATTTTGACTATCACACAATTGTTCTCACTCGTGTTCAATCATTTTCATGAAATCAGGAGTATCGATAATGGTGTATGGCAGCAAAACAAAAGTGAACAGTTAGATAACAATGAATAACTAGACGAATAAATGAGGTATGAGACAAATGTAGCCCTTCATCTATCCTGTTTTTGTATTTTTCAGTTGCAGAGTGTTTTGCAAGATGGTTTTCATCTCGTCTGTTGGGCTTTTAAGAACTGTCTTTATGTCAGGTTGCTCGGATCACATGGAAATTACAGCCTTAACAAGAGCTGAAAATAAATCATTTTTGAAGAATAGTCAGTCAGTCTTATAACTGACTTTGACTGTGAGACTAAAACATATATCACTTTTCATAATACTTTATACCAGTGCTTCATTTGCCTAAAAGTAAAAGTCTCACATATTCTCATATATCCTAAACAAAAGGAGGTGATTCAGTCTAGTTTCATCAAAACATCCTTTTTATTTCCCTTCTGCCACATAAGACATGTCCTTGGTGCTTCATTAACTTTCAGTATTTAAAAAGGAAAAGCTATTTTGGTTGGCACATTAGATGTTTGCATAAGGCCTAAGTACCTCAATTAGAGTAAACTGGTATAAAAAAATGTTTACTGTAGGCCCGTTAATGTTTAACATGTACAGTATGACCATACAGTATGTATTTAAGGACAAAGACTGTTGTAGAAAAGCATATTTCAACTAAGATGACTTATCAATTAATGGATTAGTTGAGGCACAGAAAATTACAAAAATTTGCAAGAGAATCACTTCAAGCAAAAATCCCAAACATTTATTGGATTTAGCTTGGATTTATGTCACTTCATTTTTATTTTTTTTATCACTGTAAATTGAATTTTTTTGGGGTTTGGAACTGTTGTTTCACACTCGACAGGCATTTTTTTTACTATTTTCTGATGTTTTAAAGGCTAAAAGAGTTGTTAAATAAGCAAAAAAAAAAGATCTATAGATTGATCAATATGATAATGAACTGTATAATACGTTATTATTTCAAATCCACCTTCGATGTGGTATATGTGTATAGTCAGTAGCAAGAGTACATTTTAAATATATAAGACTATCTTAGCTTTATAATATATGCTTTTTTTTATCAATGCCAAGTGCACTTTAACAACATAGAAGTTGTTTTTTTTTAGGATGTCAGTGTTATGCTTCACCTTATTATTAGCATTTCATCTTCCTTGCTCTTTTAGTTAGAATCCCCTAACCAAGGCCATAGCCAGGACTTTACGAACACCAAAGTCATAATTCCAAATAACCTCAGCAACAACCTCACCCCACTTCCTGAAGAAGTGGGGTGGTGCTGCTGCTGCTGCTGCAAAAATGTCTGTTCTTCTCTTTTTTTAAAATTCAGCTATGCTTTATTATATATTCTGTTCATTGTTCTGTTTCCTTAAATACGATCAGTACCTTCACAACACTTCCTGGATATAATTTTTGGAGAACAAATAATAAATCACAACATTTTATATTTATTTAACTTGCCAGAAATTAATATCATTTTAAGATATTCTGTCTCAGCTAAATATCTGAATCAACCTCTTCTGGTCATTAAAACCCCCAATAATTTGTGTTAATAGTTGTAGCTATGGCTATGGCCCGAACAGAGCACAAATGTGTTAACAAGATATTTGTAATTGTACAATCAGACACTTTGACACTACATTGTGTCTCTGATCACAACATTAAACAAGTTACAATGTTTACTCACCTGAAACAAAAACCTGGAACTTTGTTACTCCATCCAAATTCCCATATCTACAATGGATGAGCAAATGTGTCTGATTCATATGTAATCACATTCTGATTTGCTATTCATTCAGCTTATAATCAAAAGGCCAATTCATCACTATAAATTATGATGCTGGAATACATGTCAGTCAGAAAATTGCATATGAAGGCAGGGTTCCTGTGCCAAGTGCGTTAAATAGAAGGTTGTGGGACACAGAATCAAATCGCTGGATGGTTCTGAAATATTTCACCATCAGTTGAGACGTGTGACTATTGAGCCTCTGGGGCCCTCATGTGGCATTTGGAGGTAATACACCCAGGTTCATCAAAGGCTCAGAACATCAACAATAACATTTGTCATTGGTTTGACAGATATGTGTATGACTCCTGGTGTAAATAGTTGGAGACCAGTGTCATAGGCCTTAGTGGAAGTGGGAGCATTTCTATTCTCAGGTATGAAGATTTAGATCAGCTCTATGGCTGAACCATACAGTGAACATGGCTAATGAGCATATCCTTTGGGAAAATGAGATAGCCTTAATCTGTTTTCCACTTTCACATAATTTAGCCTCTCAGTTGTAACTATGTCGTTTTGAAGTGTACTGTAAAAGTAATATTAATATTTAATATCTAATTAATGATTAAAATTTTGTTCAGTTTTATTTGCCACAGGACTCTGCAATAAGTTGAAGGGCTGCAGCCATTCAATATGGGGAGAGAGACAGCAGTGGTACGGGGCTAAAAGGTGTGGTAAAATGTTTAAAATTTAACATTACGATATTTGTGGGTGGTGCGTGTACAATATATAGGTTTTTGATAATTCCATGTTTAAAAATATAATGAAGACAGCACAATGCGGTAAAGCTCTCTGGATTCTGTATTGTTTCAAAATATGTATTATCCTGTATCAACATAGTGCACCTGAGTGCACCATGCCCTCTTAGCACCAACTGTACGAAGCTGATAGTGTGACCGCAGTAATAACACCATGTGTTGACATAGTGTGTCCCCTCAACTATTTCATATGTAGGGGAAATGACCCCACTGCTTGTCAGGTTGCGTGGTAATTCTTTAAGACACATCGGCTTGCCCAGCCACCTCCAACAGTGTTTCTGCCTCTCCATTTCCCCTGGTCCTGTGTTCCCGGCATTAGCGTATTAATTGCGGCTCGCGAGTAAACGCGATGTGCAGGGCTACGGACTGCAGACATAAAATCGGCCAACAGTGGCCTAGAACAAACTTCTCCAAACTGCCGGTGTTTCTTTACCATGACTCTGTGCTGAACGCAGACCTAGGCGGCTAACAGAATACATCTCGAAGGAATAACAACAGGTGGTTTTCTTCCTGGCATTAGCGTATTACTCACGGTTTTGTCAGCTAACATTGGGTGAGTACACGCTTCTCCAACCTGCCAGTGTTTCTTCATCATGACTCCGTGCTGGATGCCGACCTAGTCGGCTAATAGCGGCCGTCTTCCCTCTCACCCCAAGGCAATGAGCAACTCCACAGACCTGTTATCTGGTGGATAACGGGTTGGCTACTACCTCCTCGTTGGTAAACAAGGAAGTGCACTTCCAGGTTGCTTTCGAGTATGGCAAGCGCCCAGGGACATTCTTGTGTGAGTTTCGGAGTTTCTATGCCTTTCCGTTCCGGCATGATAGGGGTCTGCTGTGTTTGGGGCATCAGCACACTTTATTTGCCAGAGAGAACCCCCAGTTGTGAATGAATTGTTTTTTTAGTTGCCTGCACACACCAGAGAGGCTTGATCTGCCACCTCTGGGATGGGATGCTTTGGCACATCCATGGCCCCAGGGTCTACTATGCCTTCCCACCTTTTACTCTGCAGCCCCTTCTCCGGATGGTCCTGGTGGAAGGGGTGCTGTAGATACTAGTGGCTCCACTTGGGCCTTACATGCGTGGTTCTCAGCCATCCCACCCCTCCTGGACAGAACGCCATGGGGGACTCCACAGGGAACTCCAATGTTTTTTGCCAGATGAGTTGGGTGTGGTTCTGCGTCCCAACCAAGTATTCCTGCCTAAAGTCCTGTCTGAGTTCCACCTGTCCCAGTCAGTTGAGCTGCCATCTCTCTCTGCTGCTGGAGAGATCGATCATCAGCAGCGTATGCTGTGTCCTGTCAGGGCTCTGACAGAGTACATCCAGCGCACAAAGAAATACTGACCAACTCTTCATTTCGAGGCTGTCCCACTGGGTTGTGGAAACGATCCAGCAGGCCTTTATATTCTCGGGTGTGCCTGCCTCCTGCCTCTATATGTGCTGCAGTCACAAGTTCATCCCAGTCCACATTCTCCAAGTTCTACCGTCTTAATGTAGCTGCCCCTCCTTTGGCATGGCTCATCAGTAGATGATTGAGTGGCCACTGATCACAGGATTGGCCTTTGCGTCTGGCGGGGCCGTCATCTCTGGTCCATGGTTCAGTCTTGCAGACTGACCTAAGCAGCCCTCCTGCCTCTCAGGCTTAGCCTTTGCGTCTAGCGGGGCTCTGTCCTTGGTGGTATGTAAATAGTGTACATTTGTAAATAGTTTGTTTATTGCACAATGGTTTAGGGTTTATGGGCCTCTCGTCACAGAGTGTCTTAAAGAATACTCCGTACATATGAAATATGTAACAGAGTGGAGAGATGATCTTGAGACGATAGAGAATGGATGGTTACATTGTAACCATGGAGTAGAGAGACTATCTCTCCAGCTACTAGGCCACTCAGAGATATGGTCGATCAAACTATCACTGATTGCATGCAGACAAAGGTGATTTATAGGTATCTGTGGGGCGTGTCCAGGCAAACCGGTGTGTCTTGAAGAAATTACCATGTACCCTGACAAGCAGGGGCGTCATTCCCCGTACATAAGAAATATGTAATGGGGTGGAGAGATAGTCTCTCTACTCAGAGAACCATGGTTACAATGTAACCGTCTGATTTTGATTTGTAAGGTAACTTGAGTTAATACATGTAGTGTACGATGGATTATGATAGTGTTGATGGGCATGCCATTAAAGCTTGCTTCTACCGAGTTCCAGCTGGCATCTATTGCATTTCCAACCCACTTTAGACTCAACCACACCATCTTCTGTATGATGAAATTCTAGAGTGTGCTGTGCCTGGTGAGTGCTTGTTTTGCCTTCACTGTAAACTTCAAAATATATTTATTTAACATTTTTTCTCTTTTAACAACCTTTATATCTCTAGTGTGGTGTTTGTAATAGACAAATTTTGTACACAAGGTTTTATAAACATGTTATACATTTTTCTCAACAAAGTTGTTAAAAGAGCAATTGTTGCCTTGACATATTAATTTAGCCACTGGTTACACCAAATGAAAAAGTTGCCACTCTTCTGGTGATAGCAATGAGCTTTCCCATACTGTTTAAATAGTGTGTATGAAGCAGTTTGAAGTTGTTTAATTTTACTTAAGTTCACTGACTAGATATCAGCTCTTGAGGTGGCGGAGCAACCTAGTGAACTAATATCTGATCTCCTCACAGCAGAATAAAGCGCCAAAGTGGTGTAGAGCGAGGCAAAGGGACTGTTAATGTCAGACCCAACACTTCTGCGGGCCATCAGCTCACTCTTGGCTCATTTTCCGCTACCAGGGTAGAATGAAAGAACGGAGCTAGCTAGCTAAATAGCATAAGCATCCATGACTGTAAGTTTCAGCTGGCAGCCTGTATTGTTGAGTCAAGGCAAGGAGTACTAACCTATCAAAGCAGCCTAAAGCCTGATTTCCACCGGGCACGTTACAGCCGCGAAACGGCAGCGCCGTGGTCGCCGTTGCAAATAGGTTCCACTCTAATCAATGAGAGCATTTCCACCGGGCATGTTGCTCTAATGTGACAAATTATTTTATTTATTTATTTTACTGAGAAGTCTGGGAATTAGGGTCTGGAAATTTCAAAAAAGTAGAAACCCTGAAGTTATATTTTAGATATTTTAAGTGTTGGTTACTGATCATGTGTGTTGCTGTTGTTTTTTTAATGGTGGTTGTAGTTTTGTGTTGCTTATACTAATGTAACCCCTATAAAAATACAGTTGTACCCAGGGGGCAAAGTAAAAAAACCGACACGGAATGTTGTAAAAGGTTTCACACCAGAAATGATATCTAGGACCTTCAAGGATCACAACCTGGGTGGACAACCCGGTCAACTAGCTACTGGAAAGCTACAGGGGGCCAAAATCCCCCTTTTGGGGACATTTTCCTGGCGAAATTTTGTAAATGCAAATATTTAGGTACTACAAAGGCATAAATAGTCCTACAGCTTTAAAATTTGGCAGAGAGTATCCTGACACATAGGGGAAAGCAGGAAAAAAAGATGCTGGGGTTTACTGCAACTCTAGTTTAAGATATCACCCTCAACATGCCAAAAAAGACAAAAAAAAGTACTGTTCGCCTGACAAATGCTCATGAAAATTCATATTTTTCAACACTTTATGTTGAGTATCTATACCTAACATATATATAGAAAACTTCCCTAATTCATAAGCTTCCATTTGAGTCCAAGATGGCCTTTCTACTAGCTACTGGAAAGCCATAGGGGGGGTCCAAACAATGCAACCCCTATTGTGAAAAAAGAGTCAATTATGCGGATCAGACTCCATTCTATTTCTGAGTGGTTATTTGGAGATAGATTTGGAGAGATCATTCTATAAAAAACTGAGCCAACCTATCGAAAGAGCACAAAATACACTTTCAGATGATGCCTTGGTTAAGCAGCTTGGTTCCCACTAAAGCTACATGAGGGAACTGAGCATTTTGTGGTCTCCCCAAAATGAACAAGCAGTGCACTTGTGGTCTTCTGGATTGCTTGCTGTTCAAAATAGGTAAATATGCTTAAAAAAATTATTTCTTTATAAAATACTGAAGGATTTACATTAATATTATATACAGAAGGACAGTATGTATGTTTGCCACCTATGCTAATTTTAGATTTTTTGATGTTTCAGAAACTGAGAACTGTTTCAGCTTGCTAGCTTGCTAGCAAGCTATTAAGCTAGCAGCTAACATTCAGCTAACATTCTGAAAGAAACTGTAAGTCCCTTGTACTGTATTTTTCATTTTATCAATATATATTTTATATATATATATATATATATATATATATATATATATATATATATATATATATGTTTATCACTGATTGAGAGTATTCCATGTGATGTACCAACCATTTGTTGCAGTGCTGTATGGGATTGATGCCACACCATGATGTACACGATGAAACATCTATACTGTATTTAGCACAAGTAAAGAATAGAGTGAGTATATTGAGACAGGCTGCACTACATATGCTTCAATATATTTTTATAGAACATTATATTCAGTGGTGGCTAGTGGTGAAATTGATTGGGTGGGTTAACAAATAAATTATAAAGTAAAAGTAACTCTCTCTCTCTCTCCCTCTCTCTCTCACACACACACACACACACGCGCGCCGTGATCCACCTCATTCATGTTAGCGCCTGCCATTTTTCTTCTTCTTCGTCTTCTTTTTCTCTCCCATCTTGTCATTGGTCTGAAAACAGCAGTATTGGGCTAAATGAAATCAGCCCAAATGACAAGTAAATCACGGGGGAGTGAAACGACACCTGTCAATAAGTTACCGGCCACCAGCCTGCTTCTAATTGGTCAGAACCGATCGGCCTGTGGGCTGAATGAAAGTAGCCCAAATGGACAGCAAATGGAGAGGGCGGGACATGGACGGGCCTGTCAATCATTTACACCCGGAAAATAAATTAGAGCACCCATTTAGAGATATCCATGTTTTCCTTTTAACTATTTGGTGCTTTTGCCACTTTAGATTTGACTAAAACTACATTACATTACATTACATTACATGTCATTTAGCAGACGCTTTTGTCCATAGCGACTTACAATAAGTGCATTCAACCTGATGGTACTAGACATAGACCACAGGAATCAAGTAAGTACAGAACTTTAAGAGCTAACTGTCATTGCTACAGGAGTGCTATATGTTAAAGAAGAAAAGAATAGAAAAGAAGAAGAGCAATTTTTTTTTTTTTTTTTTTTTTTAAATATATATATGTGTTAGGTGACCATGACTTAACCGAGGTATTGTTGGAAGAGATAGGTCTTTAGCCTGCGGCGGAAGATGTACAGGCTGTCTGAGGTCCTGATGTCGGTGGGGAGCTCCTTCCACCATTTGGGAGCCAAGATAGAGAAAAGTCTGGAGGAGGTTTTGAGGCGAGTTGACCCACGGAGGGTGGGAGTTGCCAGCTGTTTGGCTGATGCAGAGCGGAGAGGACGGGCAGGGGTGTAGAGTTTGACAAGGTCCTGGATGTAAGTAGGACCTGAACCATTAGCAGCAGAGTACGCCAGAGCTAGAGTCTTGAAGCGTATCCGCGCAGCCACAGGTAGCCAGTGCAGGGAGCGGAGGAGGGGTGTTGTGTATGAAAAATTTGGGAAGATTAAAGACCAATCGAGCAGTTGCATTCTGGATGAGTTGCAGAGGTCGGATGGCTTTGGCAGGCAGACCTGCCATGAGGGAGTTGCAGTAGTCCAGGCGTGAGATGACCAGTGCCTGGACCAGGACCTGAGCTGCCTTCTGGGTGAGAAACGGACGGATTCTCCTGATGTTATGCAGCAAGAATCTGCAGGATCTGGTGGTGGCGGTGATGTTTGTTGAGAGGGACAGTTGGTTGTCAAGAGTCACGCCAAGGTTTTTGGCGGTTTCTGTGGAGACAACCACTGTGTTCTGGACAGTGATGTGGAGGTCAGTGGTGGGGGAGCCCTTCCCTGGGAGGTAGAGTAGCTCAGTCTTGCCCAGGTTGAGTTTGAGGTGGTGCGAGGATCCACTGGGAGATGTCGGCCAGACATGCAGAGATACGTGCTGCTGCATGTGTTTCAGACAAACTAAAACTAAACTTTAAACAACAATCTTTTGTATGTTATTTAGACAACTATAACTTTCTCATCTTTATTGCATAATATAGGGAGGGCTTAGCCCTGCTAGCCCATTTATACCAGCCATCACTGATTATATTGCAATTTTTCACAATTTAATCCACTACTTTAAATTTACAATTATATAATTTGAGTAATTTCTTTGTATGTTCCTTCTTGTAGCAAGATGACAAGCCAGCCAAAGAAACGTGGGCGATATTGCCATGCGGCTGAAACATGGTCTGGTGGCAAGGGTTGTGAAGACAAAAGCACTGACTACACAAAGTGTATCATATGTCAAGGACAGTCTGATACATACCTACACTTTATTACTCCCATAACGAAATCCAAGTTTAAAAAAGCCATTAATGCGCGTCAAGATGAAGTCTTCCAAAGACTGCACCATGATTCTGTGTCAGAAAAATGGTTGGAAGACAGTGCACCAAAGTGGCACCCAAAATGTCGGAATTGGTACATAAATGAGAGGAGCTACCAATATGCTGAGAAGAGACGTTCAGCTGATGTGAGTGCACAAGCATCAGATTTAGCTGATCCAGGATTCAGCTCCTCACACCATGATGTCAGGTTCACCAGGCGAAACACTGAAAAATTTAAATCCAAGAAGAGGTGTATAATTTGCAATAAGCAGTGGCTGCGAGGAAAGGAGCCAACCTCTTTGGTATCCTGTAGCAATGACAGTTAGCTCTTAAAGTTCTGTACTTACTTGATTCCTGTGGTCTATGTCTAGTACCATCAGGTTGAATGCACTTATTGTAAGTCGCTATGGACAAAAGCGTCTGCTAAATGACATGTAATGTAATGTAATGTAATGTAGTTTTAGTCAAATCTAAAGTGGCAAAAGCACCAAATAGTTAAAAGGAAAACATGGATATCTCTAAATGGGTGCTCTAATTTATTTTCCGGGTGTAAATGATTGACAGGCCCGTCCATGTCCCGCCCTCTCCATTTGCTGTCCATTTGGGCTACTTTCATTCAGCCCACAGGCCGATCGGTTCTGACCAATTAGAAGCAGGCTGGTGGCCGGTAACTTATTGACAGGTGTCGTTTCACTCCCCCGTGATTTACTTGTCATTTGGGCTGATTTCATTTAGCCCAATACTGCTGTTTTCAGACCAATGACAAGATGGGAGAGAAAAAGAAGACGAAGAAGAAGAAAAATGGCAGGCGCTAACATGAATGAGGTGGATCACGGCGCGCGTGTGTGTGTGTGTGTGTGAGAGAGAGAGGGAGAGAGAGAGAGAGTTACTTTTACTTTATAATTTATTTGTTAACCCACCCAATCAATTTCACCACTAGCCACCACTGAATATAATGTTCTATAAAAATATATTGAAGCATATGTAGTGCAGCCTGTCTCAATATACTCACTCTATTCTTTACTTGTGCTAAATACAGTATAGATGTTTCATCGTGTACATCATGGTGTGGCATCAATCCCATACAGCACTGCAACAAATGGTTGGTACATCACATGGAATACTCTCAATCAGTGATAAACATATATATATATATATATATATATATATATATATATATATATATATATATAAAATATATATTGATAAAATGAAAAATACAGTACAAGGGACTTACAGTTTCTTTCAGAATGTTAGCTGAATGTTAGCTGCTAGCTTAATAGCTTGCTAGCAAGCTAGCAAGCTGAAACAGTTCTCAGTTTCTGAAACATCAAAAAATCTAAAATTAGCATAGGTGGCAAACATACATACTGTCCTTCTGTATATAATATTAATGTAAATCCTTCAGTATTTTATAAAGAAATAATTTTTTTAAGCATATTTACCTATTTTGAACAGCAAGCAATCCAGAAGACCACAAGTGCACTGCTTGTTCATTTTGGGGAGACCACAAAATGCACAGTTCCCTCATGTAGCTTTAGTGGGAACCAAGCTGCTTAACCAAGGCATCATCTGAAAGTGTATTTTGTGCTCTTTCGATAGGTTGGCTCAGTTTTTTATAGAATGATCTCTCCAAATCTATCTCCAAATAACCACTCAGAAATAGAATGGAGTCTGATCCGCATAATTGACTCTTTTTTCACAATAGGGGTTGCATTGTTTGGACCCCCCCTATGGCTTTCCAGTAGCTAGTAGAAAGGCCATCTTGGACTCAAATGGAAGCTTATGAATTAGGGAAGTTTTCTATATATATGTTAGGTATAGATACTCAACATAAAGTGTTGAAAAATATGAATTTTCATGAGCATTTGTCAGGCGAACAGTACTTTTTTTTGTCTTTTTTGGCATGTTGAGGGTGATATCTTAAACTAGAGTTGCAGTAAACCCCAGCATCTTTTTTTCCTGCTTTCCCCTATGTGTCAGGATACTCTCTGCCAAATTTTAAAGCTGTAGGACTATTTATGCCTTTGTAGTACCTAAATATTTGCATTTACAAAATTTCGCCAGGAAAATGTCCCCAAAAGGGGGATTTTGGCCCCCTGTAGCTTTCCAGTAGCTAGTTGACCGGGTTGTCCACCCAGGTTGTGATCCTTGAAGGTCCTAGATATCATTTCTGGTGTGAAACCTTTTACAACATTCCGTGTCAGTTTTCCAAAAAATATGGGTTTTGCCCCCTGGGTATTGGGTTTACTAAATGTATTTGAGTTTGGTTTAATGTTAAACAGTTATTTTTTTGTGTAAATTCATGAAGAGTATGGTTGTAGTTGCTTGGTGTGGCCACAAGGCTTCGCTTCATGTGTGTTCAATGAAGGAAATCTAGTCATGGCATTGCATGCTGGGAAATAGTCAAGCTAGAATGGTCCGATACTGATGCTACTCAGAAATGTTACAGAGCAAGGTTTTTGATGCTATCTGAGAGAGTACAGTTTTATTTTCATAAATACAAGTCTGTATGTGTTTTTGAGTTTTTTTCATGAAAGACTGCCGAACGGCTGTGACCGGAGCAACCGATTGTTTTGTTTTTTTCAACAAAGGACTCCGGTGAGTTGCTATACTGTGCTATGGTGATATGCTACGATGCTAAGTTGCTAACGGCTAATAGAGACGTGAATTTTCCGTTTGTTTAATGAATGTGGGATATTTGAACACTTCTTAAGCCATGAAAACCAATCGGAGTTAACTGTAAATATTCTGAAGTTGTTATAATGAGTCAATATGCTGAATTTTGAGTTGGAAAAGTACATCTATTATACGTGAACAACGGTAATTTTCACTGCGTCATTCTAGACGCCATGTTCAATGTTAGTGAGTAAAAAAAGGTTCAATGTGTGCTAAAGCAACATGATATGTTCACACAGGTTTTTCCTGATTTTTTCTAATATAAATATTGTGTTTAAATTCATTTTTGAAGTAATGGAAGATGTATTTTGGGAATGTAAATGAGAAACATGATTGAAAAGAGATTAGAAATTATTTGTGTAACATGATTCATATAATACTGCTAAAAAGACACATTAATGGTGACTTGAGGTTTTAATATTTCATGATACAGTCGCTTATTATTTTGTGGTCAGTAGTATAAGTTACATTTGAGTGAAAGAGAAAGAAAGATATCATTCTGTACAGAAATTTATGACTGCTAGTTAACTTTATGTTCTGCTATGCAGATTGGTTTTTTTTATATGCCGAGAGCTGGGTCTACATCGAGTTAACAACAGCGGTGATTTCAACCGGGTTTTCCGTCCGAGGCGTGGCGGAATCGGAGAGGATGCCAAATTCTCCATCTTCATCGTCTTTGTGGAAGAGTCGCACCTGGAGGAGAATTGCCTGAACAGCGCGCAGTGACCATACATTACACAAACATACTACCCGGGTAGCATAGCATATACATACACTGACTAAACTTGGACTGACACGGATTAAAACTGAACTTTGGACTGGACTTTTTGAACTTTGATATCAGAACAGCTACAAGCTGTCAGAGGGACAATTTATTCTATATTTGATATTATTTTTCTATTATTAATTCCATTGGGAATTCTGAATCTAAACTGATTTCACTTTTTGTTGATTGTGGGAATAAACATTTGTGTTTACTTCATATACTAACCTTCCCTCACTCCTTGAGTCGGATCAGAGTACAGTACTTTACAGTATTATATCTTAAGTGGTGTTAATCAATCACAGGGTGTTACACTAATATTTTCATTTTTACACAATGTAGTTCCATTGAGGGAGGACACCGAAGACGAAGGTGGCAGCTCCCTTCCTGGGACTAGTCAGGAGAGAGCGTACGGGGGACAGCACAGAAGATGCAAAGAGGAGGGACCAGTTCAGCCTTGTCTGACACGATTCCCCAGAACCCAGCATGGATCAAGGAAGAGAGCATTCTGCAGTGCCTGGTATAGAGCCAATTCTTGGCTTGAATACTCAATCCTTGACTCATCTACTGCTTTGCCTGCAGGCATTTCTCCTTGCCAAATGCACCAGACTCTGCCTTTGCCTCAGAGTCAGGCTGAATTGTTGAAAATTTGTTGCAAAGTTGTGTTTTATATTTTCTACATTGTTAATAAACTGCAAATTATATATACATAAATGTCATCTCCTGTGTGCTTACATTTCAACATTTGACACTCACAACAAATTCATTGTTATAGTCTGTGGACCCCCTTAAATAGCCTTGGCCACCCCAATGATAAAAGTCTAGCTCCGCCACTGGGGCCAGGACCACTCCATCCTCCTCAGTAGCCTGAAATCATGCATTAGTATCACTGGCTCAGCACTTTCATAGTTCAAATGCTACCTTTCCGACATATTTAACTACATCTCCATCAGTAACTGCAAATCCCATATCATTGCAGTTACCATGGCATCCCCCAAGGCTTGGTGCTTGGTCCTCTCCTGTTCATCCTATACATGCTACCCCTTGGTCAAATCATTCACTGTCATGGACTACAATTTAATTGCTACATCAACGACGATATCGAACCCTACCTCTCCACAAAAACCATGACTAACTGCCTCACGAACATAAAAACCTTGATGTACAGCAACTTCCTCAAACTCAACTGCAACAAATCATAAATCACTAGCATTGGCCCCAAATCCCGCCTCCCCTTTTCCCAAGACTTCTCACTCAACATGGATGGACACACAGTCACCCCCTCTCCCTCTGTCCAAAACCTCTGCATCACCCTGGATCCCACTCTCTCCTTCAAATCACACATCAAGAACATCACCAAAACATCCTTCTTCCACCTCCACAACATTGCACATCTTTGTCCTACCCTCTCCTCACCTGCTGCTGAAACACTCATTCATGCCTTCATCACCTCCAGACAGGACTATTGCGATAGCATTCTTTACGAGCTCCCCTCCACCAACCTTCAAAACTGCAATATGTACAAAACTCAGTTGCCTGATAACTCACCCACTCCCGCTCCCGAGAACACATCACTCTCATCCTTAAGAACCTTTACTGTCTCCCTTATGGAAGTAAATCTGTGTCATCGGAGTGAGCGTAGATTTTCAGTTTGAGAGCATAATTTGTCTTTCTTGTGCTCAGATTTGTTCTCCTCATGCTCACATTTTGCGCTCGCACTCAGATTTCTGCTGCTTCCTTTCAAAATGTGCGCGTGCACTTAAAAATCACATGCTTGTGCTCACATTTCTTCTTCTTGGACACAAACATTTCGCTCGCACTCAAATATGTCCTGTGCTCGCTCAAATCTAAAGTCTACGCGCTCAGATCTCAACTCTGCGCTCTTAAACTTTTGCGCTCGGACTCAGAACATGCACGTCCTCTCAGGTTGAGGTGTCTGCTCAGACTGAACGTGGTCCCGCCCTGCGCTTAAAGTAGTGTGTTTCACCAGCCAATAGGGAGACAGCTAGATTGTGGCCCGGTCTTAGGTGCGTTCCCTCGCTTTTTTGAGCGCTCTGTCGGGGCGGGTATATGGTCTGTTTGTAAAACTGCTTCTCTCTTAAAATACACCAATTTACCATATTAGCCAGCTATTTGAATCGTCACCTATTTAAGACGCAGCATATTTATGTAGAATTAATCTTAAGTAGTCCTAAAAAGAGTTATCGTAGTTTAGATTGTGATTATATCAATGTGATTTTTAAGTGCACGCACACATTTTGAAAGAAAGCAGCAGAAATCTGAGTGCGAGCGCAAAATGTGAGCATGAGGAGAACAAATCTGAGCACAAGAAAGACAAATTATGCTCTCAAACTGAAAATCTACGCTCAAACTCTGATGACACAGATTTACTTCCATACTCCCTGTCCAGCACCGAATCAATTTAAAGATACTACTCATCACCTACAATCACCTACAAACTCATCCCCTACAGTCCCTCCCTTGCTCCCCCATACCTTACAGACCTCCTCCAACGTTACTCCCCCACCTGCCACCTCAGTCTTCTGATGCCAACCTTCTGACCCCCACCACCAGGACCAAGCACCGCACCGTTGGCAATAGAGCCCCCTCCACTGCTGCCCCAACCCTCTGGAGCTCCCTTCCTACACACATCCACAATTCAGACTCACTCCACTCCTTCAAAAATCAACTTAAAACTCATCTTTTCAAGACAACTTACTGGGGTTTTCCACCGGGCGCAAGGCGGCTCTGCCGCGGTTTTGCACCGTCTTCTGGCCGGCGTCAATTTCCACCAGGCGTGGAACGGCAGCGTAGCAAGCCAGCTGTGAGAAAGGCCGGTCCATCTGTGGAGCTGCCAAGAAAGGGACAGAACATTATGAAAACACTTAACAGACCCATAGGCTTCTTAACCTTTGGGCTGAGAGGCTGAGTACCACATCAACCAAAGAGAGAAAAATATTCTAGAAAACTCAGGAAATTAGAGAATTCTTTGTTGTGAGTGAGAACAGGAGACTGAAAACACCTATGCTTTTACTGGGTGCACCTGATTTTTTTTACAGGTGCACAGGCACTCTTCAACTCTCTTAGAGAGTCCTCTCTTCAGACAGACAAACTTTTTCTTCACCAGTCGGCTCTTTAATGTGGACAACAATATTTATCTTAATAAGTTCTTATGATGTTAAACACTGTAATGGTCAACCACTGAAGAGCTGATATCTTTTGTAACAGTTTAGCCAATCTTCACTTGTAGACTGGATAAAACCTTCAATTGAAGACATTTCTCAATTCCAACACCTAGGGGCACTTCTTTTAAGCACTTAATACTTTGTTGTAACAACACACCACCGAAAGGCCTTAAATACAAACGAAGACAAAGTTTTCCAGCACTAACTGCCAGGGTGACGGGCTGCATTTGGGCTAACTGCCCAATCATTATTAGCCAACTAACTGAAACCAAAGGAGTTGATGCAGGCAGTGGCACAATAAATGCAACCCTGTAACCTATCAGTAGCTGAAAATTAACTATGCAGTCATTGAAGTGTGCCTGGGCAATATTAACTGAACTAACAACCTACTGCATAAAAACAACAAACTTGAACCACAGAGGGGTCTATAGTGGCAGCTAGTTGCCCATCAAGCATAATGTATAAGGGTTCCAAATTACTTACCATCTCTTCCCCTTTACTGGCAGTTCGGGAAGACATAATTTAACATAAGCAGGCCAAATCTATGGAGCAGCAAACTAACTGGAAAAACAAAATGCTGCTGACTAAATCCTCCACAAGCCTCCATTCTTTATTGAATAGCTCAAGGCTTGTAACCAAAAAAGAGGCTACACATAGAAATATTTGTTTAACTCAAACTGATAACATGAACTGAAACAATTTATTGATCTATGGTTGAGGTACATTCTAAATTGAGGCCAATTTCTATTTTATCCTCATGAGAAGCATTTATTTGCTAAGTTATTTTCTTCATTTCCCTCTGCAGCCGTGTGCCCTGGTATACCATAAAACCTGCTTCACATCCAGGCAGCAACCTCCGGGTCTGAGCAGGGAGGCAAACCAAGAAGTGCCTTAAGCTGTATTCTACTGAAAATTCCAACTGTGGGGCGCTGACGGCGACTGCAAAAGCATTTTGGTCTGTTCATTTCAATACAAAATGAGAAAACTTCTCACTTGATTCATTACCTCAGAAGTTTTTTTTTAGGACAACACTATGGTCTCAATTGCTAGTAAAAATCTTCTTCAAGACAATTTGATGTTAATATTGTAAATAATAATAAGTAAAGAAGAAGTAAAGAAAATAGAAGATAAAATATTGTATGATTTGGGGGCGTGGCTACCTTTGATTGACAGTTCACTAAGGCGAGCCGTCATCAGAAGAGAAGCAGAACTGTGTATCCACGGCAACGTGTCAAAAAAAGTTATATATATATATTTTTTTTTTTAAAAGACGTTTCACTTGCACTGTTTTTGCATTTAATGACATTTTTTAATTTTTCTTAACATTTTGTTAATCAAAAATGTCTTCTTCAGTGTTTGGTTGGACTAACACAGAAAAACCACCGGGCCCGTCCGCGGTACGTTGCGTATTTGGTCCGACCTCCACATGGCGTCAAAACCCGTTGAGCATCGTTTAAAAAAAAAAAGGCGCCTCTTGCATGCACCACAGTGTTTAGGTTTTGTCCAACGGTGTTTACCTTTTGTCGGACATTGTTTACTTGCTGATTTGATCGTTTTCGTCGATATTTGCTCTTCTACCATGGGTAAGTAGGCTTCGTAGTTAAATGTCTTTAACTTGTGTTTATTGTTTATTGTGAGTGTGAAAGCTTTGTGTCTGTGTACTGACTGTTTAAAGTACAGTTACAAGCTAATGAAATGTGAAATACTAGTCTGCTCATGGTGTTTTATTTTTGAAAATGTCCGGATTCACACTGCAATTTCTGTTTGACTTCCTGTCAGAACAATCTGCTCTCAGTCCAGCTTGACGTGTGCTACTCACAGCTACAGATGCGTTTGCCATGGTGGATTTTGGGGGTAATAGACCTTCCAAGGAGTCGCAAGTCATTTTTCCTAGGTACCTTGTTTTTGTTTATTGCTAGCCAAAACTAACATCCCAGTTAATGCTCCAGTTAATGCTAACATGGATTAGCAGTGGCTCATGGTCAGGTTGAGGTGTAGAGAGTAGTCAGTGTCGTCAGATTCCTCTCAGTCCTCCACAGTCTAAATATGGTCTGCTCCCCGTATCGGAAATAAGATGGCGATGCAAGATGGCGACGAGTGTAACTCCGAACTCGATGCCACAAACCAATGGGTGACCTCAAGGTGACTACGTCCATTATTTATACAGTCTATGATCAGATCCTGCTTTGTGAATTCTCTATAATGTTTGACAAATATCTGTCAGTATATCAGGTCTGGGCTTGGATTTGATTGGCAGCCCACATGTTGAAGTATCCTTGGGCAAGATACTGAACCCCAAATTGCTCCTGATGCTGCGTTTATTGGTGTGTAAATGAGTTCCTGTTGGTGGCAGGTGGCACCATGTATGGTAGCCTCTGCCACCAGTATATGAATGTGTGTGTGAATGGTTGAATGAGTGCCATCTGCAGTATAAAGCGCTTGAGTGGTCAACTAGAAAAGTGCTATAAGTGCAGTCCATTTACCATTACTTACAAAAGTGTCGATATTATTAACAGAATCTTTGCTTTGAATACTGACATCTGATCTGAAATACTATGCCCACTTTTATTGTTAATTTGGTAATGGCACTAAATGCCATTTTCCCATTATCTGGATCTGTATAAAATGTATAAATATGATCTCCACTCTTGTTGTATGGGTCTTAACTTCCTTGACTATATCCCCTTATTACTTTCACCTGTTATTAATTATGCATGAATCAACTTCAGTTTTTGGATTAGCCATGATGGTTAGAACCACTGAAGGGCACACATATAGTAAATGCTATTATACAATATTACTAATACCAATTTCCATTCCCCTAAATTCGAGTCGATGTCCAACCTGGAAAATGCATTGGGCCTCATTGACAAACAGTGTGTATGCACAAATCTGTGCTTAAACAGTGCGTATGGATGTTTTACACACAAATCTTGGCTTCATTATATTTTCTTGTCTTTGATCATGAAGGCCAGTGTTAATGTATATTTTCATAATTGAAATAACTTCACACTGCATAATTGAGTCTCTAACGCTAACAGTGACAAACAGAGATACCTGTTTTTAATTCATCACTTTTTTAAAGTGTTTTGTAAAAAAAAAAAAAAAAAAACTGTAAAAAGCAGCATACAAACTTTTAGGAAGCTATTGTGTACAGAGGGTAATAATGAAAAGCTGCTTTTCATCCTGTAAAAACCTCTTTAAAATGTTGCTTTATATACAGTACTTCTCTAGTGAGGTACATTAAAACGTTGCTTTTTGCACTGTAAAAAGGTGTAAAAAATGTTTGCTATTCACAACGTTTTTCTTTAGGTCAATGAGCCTGTTTTTTTAAGCCAGTAAATTTAAAGTTAGTTTAAAGTCAGTCAAGAGTAAAGCCAGACAAATGAGCAGTACATGAGATCTAGAAGTGTATTGTCCTTATGAATTTCACAGTGGGCTGTTGGAAATATCTAGATTTATTAGCTATAAATACACCATTAGCAAGAGTATAGGGTATGACTTAAAGAATGTCTGTTAATGAAAAAGAATGTGGATGATAAAATTACAGAACAGAGCAGGACTTTGACCTTTGACTTACTTGGTAAAATCTAATGCAAAACCCAGTCCTTTAACTACTACAACACCTCACTCATTTATATTTTGTAATTACCTGTCTATCTAGCAAGTGTCCTTATTATTGGCACTTGATCACTTACTGTATTGTGAGCCATTATTTCACAGCTACTGATTATTACTTATCTTGCTGAAGTAATTGGGATATCTAGCAGATGACTTTTATTAAATTATTGATTTAAACAGGTAATCTCATTGAGATCAAAGTATCTTTTACAAGGTAAAACATGTAATCATAGACAGATGAAAAGACAATCTAGATACGCTACCATGAAAGTAAATTATTTTTTTTTACTTTTTTTTAAAGTATAACTTTTATAGTGTTTGAATGAAACCCATTCCATTTGCAAGCAACATACAGTAATACTTGAAACACCTTTTTTCAAGTTCATTGCTAACAAGAGGCACAGCTGTTAGAATGTCCCGGTACCTGACATTCTAAGTACTGTACTTAAATGAAACTAGAGAGCAGAGGTAATTGGGAATTTATGCAGTCGAGCCTTATATATATATATAACAGTCAATGCTGCTGTTTAGGGTGAACCAGGGATCAAAAGTCTCAGGGCTATATATATATATATATATAGTGTTAAAGTGCCATGCCCTTTCTTGATTTAAAATCATGCAGGCATAAAGGGGTGGTTGTGCAAGGGATGCATGAAATCAGGAGGCTAAGTATTAACTTCAGAGATAAGAACTTAGTTATCATATTTGCATGTGTGTTGTCATGTGACTTAAAATAATGAAAATCAATGAAATCATTATCAGCAACAAACAACTAGGCCTCAAATTTAGTATATAATATAACTACTTCCCTCGGTGAGGAGAAGAGGCAGCACCACTGTATGATGCAGTGTGTTCATACCTGCAGAGGGCGGCAACGGTCAAATTGACTGTTGGCAGAGAGGAAATGAAAGGACCACATGAGTCTTAAGCACTGCATGTGTTTCAG